>NC_051154.1:42256762-42361762 GCF_013339745.2 Dermacentor silvarum | reverse complement strand
TTTATTCTTTACACGCAATTCTTTCGCTGTTAGAAACTTGCACATGCGACGGGCACGCTTGGCTGCGTTCTCATGGCAAGGACAGGACATGGGATCATGCGAACAAGTGCAAAGTGTAGTTAACGGCGCCAACGTCGCCTCTCGCATTCTATAGGGGCGGCAGCTTTTTCGTCCGTAGCCATTCCGTTACATGGTCGCAGGTTTTCTTTTAGATACTCTTTTAGAACCAGTGTTACCAAATTTGCCGCTGCATAATATTGTAATCCCGTTTTTATACATATTTGTGTAATTATGGATATAAAGCCAAGCTACTGTTCCTTTCACAGTCCGTTGTTCTATGGGGTGATCATTTTTAAGTTTCATAAAATTTTTGAATATCGCATGTGGCAGATAGCATAATTCTATTCCTTGAGCTAGATTATTCAAAGAGGCGGACATTACTTGCACTAGAAATCAAAACACATATCAAACTAATTAACAAGAAATTACTAATTAACTTCTTATGTAACTACGTTATAGCATATATTGCAATTTACGAATTGTATAGCCGGTCAGCTTGCCGGATGCAACCACTTGAAATGAATTTCCAGGATCTCGAGATTTGCGCCATCAAACTCGCCGTAAAAATGCACCGTTGTTCCATTTACTTTTTTTAGCAAAACGCCCTTTTATACATTGAAGCACAAAAGTAACCGTCATCCCACACTTTGGGAATTATTATCACGAAACTGGTGTCATCCTGGAAATTACTTTTAGGTGAATACGCCTTGCAAACTCACCGGCTACAATTCGTAAATTGCAATATATGCTATAACGTAATTAAATAAGAAGTTAATTGGTAACTTCTTGTTAATTAGTTGGATATGTGTTCCGATTTCTATTATTCGATGTTGCATTGATATAAAATTGTGAAGTTTGTGCGCGGTGTAGACTTTCCAGTACTGAAGAATAGATTGATTATTCATTTGTGTTTATTACGTGGTCAAACCTTGGCGGCTTCGAGTAAATATGCCCAAACGTTATGTAAGAAAATATCTATAAGGAATGCATGAAGAACCATGCAATCTTTTGAGGACAAAAAAAAATCATTCAAGGATGGCGTCAGGAAGAAGACACATTTCTCCTCAGTTATTAACTTAATGCTTGCCGGAAGTTTTCGAAACACTGGCCTTGAAAGAAATTGGAGTTAGAATTAACAAGGTGACCTGTTCAGCGACCTGTTCTTTTTAGCTAATGTTGTTCGGTTAAGAGGAGCGGGAGGTGACGAAGACAAAATGTTGAGGACCTGGACAGGTAAAGTGCAATCATGAGCATAAAAATGGGCAAAAACAAAACTGAAGCAATGTTCGAAAATGGCGAAAGGAAGGTCGTTTACACTAGACAGCGAGTCACTGGATGTAGGAAATGAGCTCAGTTATCTCGGCGAAATAGTCACGTTGGACCCAGACCGTGAGACGAGAGTCCGCAGAGTAAGATTGCGTTACAGTGCATGCGGGAAGTATTCCCAAAGTCATGAACAACTACTTGCAGTTTTTCTTGAAAATGGGAGCATGTGATGAAGGTATTGGGCCAGCCCTCTCCTTTAGAGCCGGACCTTGAATGCTAATATGCCCCTCGAAACTAGCGTCTGACAGTGCAATGAGCGATGGAAAGTAAAGGATAGCCATGGCCTTAAGGGATAGGGAGGGACATAGTTAGAGAAAAAGCTCTAGTTAATTATGTCCCAATTAAAAAAAAAGGGGGGGGGGAGGCTAGACTCCAGCTTTATTACATCGGACATGTGTAATGAGTGGGCGATCAGGGTGACAGAACAGATGCCAATGAAAAGGAAATGTAGTCTAGGATGTCAGATGGTCAGATGTAGATTACTTCCATGATCTTGGCATTTTCACAACTTGCCGTAGTAACGAAAACAGGTAACCTGTGGTTATACGTTGAGCTGGTTGGTACTGGAGAGAAAGAGAGAGAGAGAGAGAGCTAGAAGTAATAAGCGAAAGGCAGGAAGGTTGGTTACCCTGCACTGGGGAAGGGAGAAAGGAGACTGAAAGAGGAGATGAAGGATAAAAGTTCACAGTATGCACGAAGACACACGAAATGAAGGGCTCATTGCTCAGTTCATCACTAGCGCTTATGCAGGCTGGTGCATCTCAAAAAGGGTAGCATGCGCTTTTGTCGCTATGCACATAGCAGACGCACGTGGCCACGGTCCTAGGATATTTTCCTGTGTAAAAGACCTGTTCTGATGGAATAGCTCGGCACGTATGTCTGTGTGCAGTCAGGCGGTAATGAGCGTCAGAGACGCACGAACGGATGTAGATGAACATTTATCTAACATGACTGAAACAAGACAAGCACTAAACACAGAATACAGAGCAAAAGTCCCTAAAACAAACACGTCTACACGAAGTCCTACGCGCAGCGTTCAAGGAAAGAGCAAGTGCGTCTCACGGGTTCAGTCCTGATGATGTCGTCGATCGGCGGTAGATCGTCTGAGCTGTCGTGACGATTCCCGTTGGAGACGAACCACGGCACGATGACCCTAGTGGGAGGCGAGCCAAGGCAGGATGACGGCACTGGTCATCAGATGAGGCAGGCGACGGCCCTCGGCTGCATTACCATGGTCAGAGCACTCGAACGGGTGTCAGGCGGGTGGCTGCCACCGCCACAACTTCACGTGCCACCTCGAGCAAGAGGCGGCCTCAAAGCAAAGGCCTCGGTTAGGCCTCGAGCAAAGGCCTCGGTTAGGTCTCGCCCCGGACACAGCCTGAATCTGCTCCAACAGACGGCTATGAGCAGGCAACAGCCAGGCCTGCTCCAAACGGCGTCACAACCAGGCGCCACTCCGCGTCTGCACCGACAGGCAGGCGCGTTGTCCTCAGGGCCGCCTCAGGTACCGTGGCAGGAGCACCCGGAACAGCGCACTGGTCCTGCGTCTTCCAAGTCACCAGCCCCCTCTGCCAGTTCGGCACTCGCCTGTCGTCTTCTTCCTTTTCACTTGCTTCTTTTTTGACGCTGTCAAGCGCGCAAGCTGGCCCTGGTTCGCCTTTTTCTGTTTCCTATTTCTTCATGCACAATCTAGAGAGTTCTCACAAACCACGGCCGCTTAATAAAAAAAAAGGTCCTTTTTTACCCTTTTTTTTATCCAGTGGCCGTGCACAAACACTCTACGCACATAAACAACACTAATGAGGTCCCTTCACTACACCTGTTATCCAAGTGCCCTAGTGCTGTTCGAAGGGCAAGCTACTCATCTTCGTATGTTGGACAGTCACAAAGGAGGTGTCTTACGGTTTCTTCTACGCCACATGTGTTGCAATTGGCACAGTTGGTCATTGCAATTAGGAATCAGTAGGCGTTCGTCAAAGAAACGCCTACTCGCAGGCGACATAGTAATGTTTCTTTCCATCGAGTAAAGCCGAGTAAAAGGTGTAAGTTTTGCCCGGGTAATTCCGAAGAGCCGTGGGATCGACTTCTGTTGTGCATTGTACGTGATTAGGCTGTGCCGATGACGATGAAATCTAGCATTTTGTAACTTGCTATAGTTTCATCTCCACTTTTGTTGACATATTACTTGCACTCGAATATTTTATAAGCCATTTATTTTGACAATATAAGCCTACTGATGTATTGACTGCATTGCCCTCTGCCAGCGTCGTTATTTCTCCGTGGGAGTGAAAACACCTGTTAAAGCACGTGACGAGACCCCACGGCGCGGCGAAGCTGTTGTTTATTCACGCTTCTGGTGCGTGCTCACACTTACGTAGCTACCTCTTGCCGGTTCAGCTGTCAACGTTGGTTCGAAGGTGAAACAGTCCGTCACAGAAACGGCAAAAAAGGGCTGCCACTGACAGCTTCCGCTGACAGTGTGACCCGGGCAAGCTTGCAACAGAAGCGTAATCTTCTCGCCCTCTGAGTGACTGGAAGATTATCCTCCTTTACGGCAGATAGCTTTGGAGGAGTAACAGACACTATAGACATAGCCAAAAAGCAGAATCTGTTTTGCCTTTCTCCGCTTCTGACGTACCTTACAGACTGAAGTGAAAACGTAATACTAATATTAGAAGCGCACTGACAGGCTCCCTGCGAACAAAAGGGGTCCTACTAGACTTTAAGGGGACGAGAGGCGCTCCCATTTGCATTTGTTGCGCACAATACAGTAAAAGGCATACATATTTACAATCAGGTAGGAATTTTCGCTGAACATTGACCTTAGGAATGAAAATACTTGCCTTTTCTTTTTTTTTCACTCCTCAGTTACTATTGTTAAGAAAAATCCTAAACAGTTTTGGAGATTAGGGAATTTAATCATAAAGAGGACCTCCCTAATACCGTGACTCAAACATGGGACGTCGTAAGTGATATTGATAAAACAAAGTGATTTATTGATTATTTCGAACCTATATGTATTCTTTAAACTTACACCAAGCCATTTTCAAGACCTCTCATATTCTGACTTTAAGATCACGAGATAAATTTTCATTGATATTCGCAGTATATACTACAGCTACTACAAATATAAAGCCGAACTCGGCTTCCATTCCCCCGATATAGGCAACTGTCTTTAAATATTTACCAGCTATGTGCAATTTGTCTCTTGCAAAATTATTATTACCGGATGATTGGAAAATGGGCAAAGTCGTGCCTGGTCACAATATGGGGAACATGTACATGTCTGTTTCACACTTAGGGGAAAACTCGGAGCACCTTGCAAGGCGCTCCGAGTTTTCCCTTAGGTGTGAAACAGACTGTACATGGTCTCAAATTAAAACATTGTTTCTTTAACGAGTCTTCACGTAAGGCTTCATTGCAGACAAGTATTTTTAACCACCTTCACAACAACAGTTATATTGTGGAATACTGCGTGACAATGCCCACAGAAACAGTTCTGTTATGTGTGTGTGATTTTCTTTTCTTTCCGTTTTTCCCCTTTTTTATACTTATTTTCTCTCTCTCTCTCTCTCCCGTCGAATCCCTTTACCCCTCCCCCGGTACAGGGTAGCCAACCGGAGATAATCTCTGGTTAACCTCCCTGTCTTTCCTTTACCTTTTTTTTCTCTCTCTCTCTCTCTTGTGGAATACGAACAAGGATTCGGATCTGGCCACTCTTGTGCTTTACAATGACTTCAATTCGAGCGACACTTCACTTCTTTCGGTAAAGGCTCCGAACCGGTTGCATTTTATTAACTGAAAGAAGCCTTTGATAAAGTTTCGCATATTCTCTTATTACAAAAGTTATCGCCTCCTTGTCTGTAAGAAAATAATTCCTGGATTTCTCATTACTTTACGACGCTGTTTCAAAGAATTGTAAATTACGGAGTGGAACCTTTAGTTGTTCCTGTATCAACCGGCATCGCAATATTCGATCTTTGGATCTCGGATATTTTGAAAATTTTGATTGATAATAGCGAAGATAAAACTATATAACCAGCCTCTATGCTGGTGATGCTTCTAGCATAGAAATTAATTATAATAATGCTTGACTCGCGCACTTTAACGTCTCATTTATGTAGTCATTTTATTTATTTTCATTTATCTATACCATCAAGGGTCGAAGGCATTGCAGAAGGGAGTGGTAGGGTTCAGAAATATTAGGGGGGATCAAAAAGTTTTGCAATTTGGCTATAACCAAATATCTGACAGTGATCTATCTCTACCTTTTGTTTAGGTCATCTCTACAGCCTAGCAAGGTCTGAATATCAAGCCTTCCAGTTCGTTACTTGGTCTGCATCGGTCAGTCAAACATGCCATCCTCCCACGATTTCAAGCTCTAGTACCGGAGCGTTATCACATTTCTGTGCAAAGAAAGAAGTTCCAATAGAGAAATTCACAGTGGGAGGGTGAATGTGTATGGCAGTGAATTTCCTTCATATGCTACAGTGACTCAGGGGTTCAATGAGTTCAAACGTGGCCGTGTGCACGTGGAAGACGACTCAAGGTCAGGGCGGCCGACCACTTCAACCGATTTGGATTCAAGTGACCCAGAAGATTTTCTCTCCCGCCTTGTGACTGGGGATGACATGTGGCTGTATCAGTGGGACCCAGAAACAAAACAGCAGTCTATGCAGTGGAGGAATTCGGGATTCCTCCCCACCCCTCGCCGAAAAAAATTCAAACACAACGCTCAGGGAGGAAAGTAATGGCGAAATTTTTTTGGGACGCAAAGGAGATTCTGCTCATTGAGTATCTTGAAAACAGTAGGACAGTTACAGAGGAATACTACGCCAACGTTCTTCGAAAAACTGCGGAAAGCCATTGTGGAAAAAATGCGGAGGATTAGTGACAAGCGGTGTCCTCCTCCTGCACGACAGCGCCCCGGTTACCAGGCCTCGTGTTGCCCAGGCTGCCATTCGAGAGTGTGGTTTCGAACAGCTGGACCACCCGCCCTACAGTCCCGACCTGGCTCCTAGTGACTTTTATTTATTACCGAATTTGAAGAAACGCCTCAAGGGAACGAGGTTTGATGACTTGAACTCGCTTCAAACTGCCGCAGAGGAGTGGCTTCGCAACCAGGAAGAAAGTATTTTTTTTTTTTTGCAAGGTATCAAAAGCCTTCCAGGAAAACGGGAGAAGTGCATTAGTGTGAGGGGAGATTATATATTAATTTTTTCCGAGGTCTGGCAGTTTTCCTGATATGCGAGTTGCAAAACTTATTGATCACCCCTCGTACGTGAGAAATTCTTGGTTATGCAATGTTAGCTAATTATTTACAAAAAACAGTGTTTTGCATGGACTTCTTGGTTATACATGGAATTCCTGGTTATACAATGTGAGCTGATGATTCAAGAAAATGGGCAAAGTCTTGCATGAAACTGATTGATCAGTGAAGTTGATTCCAATCCTCCGAGGTCCGTTTTATAATTGAGTAGAAGCAAGCCTTTGTGCGACATGTGTTTATACCAACCTTATTACTATCATTAATGTGTGAAGAAATATTAGTAGGTGGGGAAACTAAATCAAGTAGGAGCTGTGGGATATGGAATAGATATTGTGAAAAAGAGAATGCCTGCAGATTTTGCGGCGGGATACACGTCAGGGCAATTCGAGGGCGCTTTTCATGCACGTGACACTAGCTGTTCATTATTCTCCCTACTCTCACATTCTGGAAGTAACTTCTCCATGCGATAATCCAAGTAAATGCGATGATCAAAGTTTGTACTACTGCAAAACTGTGTTACGATCGAAACTACTTTCTTCTTTGTTATTAATCTTTAACTTTTTTGTTATTGCAGCTGCGTCGGAGTAGCGCCGCGTGCTGGAGGTATATATTGTTTGCTTTGTTATGTTTTACATTCTTTGATATGCATATCTATTAAATCGTTTCTTGCCATACGCGTTGTACGAAAAACGCTTGTGTACTTAGATTTCGGTGCACGCCAAACAACCCCAGGTTGTCGAAATTAATCCGAAGTCCCGTACTACGGCGTGCCTCATAATCATAATGCGGTTTTGATATTTAAAACCCCAGAATTAAATTTTATTTTATGCTTCGTATAGGTTATTAGAGATATTGTAATTTTTCACGTTCTCACTACTTTTTACGTGCGCATTGTTTGTACAACTATTTTATACAAATTCCATCGGTAGTGGCTGCTGCATGGAGCGTCTACGAAGTGCAACATGCACTTTCGTGCTCAGCTGTAGACCTTACTGTACATGGGTGTGCATGCTTCTGAAAGGCATGCACAACATATACGGCTATTTAGATGACAATTCTGGCGACATGCACACCGCATGCGCGAATCACTCGCAACCACTACATGTGGACAACCTTGTGCGCTAGTTTAGTGCCACTGAACATGCACAGTTCGCAGCCTATTTCCAGACGTTAAAGAACCACAGGCTCCTACGTGTCTCACAAATCGGCGCCACAAAATGCGCCAGTATAAAAGAGCTTTGCCTCGGCAACCGAATTTTTTCAGAAGGCGGCGCCCATAAGCCAAATTTAATCAGTTGTAGATAAATAGGTGCGATATTGCGAAGCCTATAGATTGCTAAGTGAAATTTTATTTTACGTGTTTTTTCTTCTTTTTTTTTTTCGGCTTCATTAAACTAGCTAGCACGCTCGTAAAGCATCAGGTTCCACTTTGCATGCTTAGATATAGGCGTTGATAGGATGACTTTGCCACTTAAGATCCCGAGATTTGGCATCAAACCACCTGTTTATATATCGTAAACATTACATTGAAATCGGACAGTGCATTGACCGGAGGGTTTACCCGACGCCAGAACTCCCCCCACCCGCGGTCTCTTTCCAGGCGAAAAAAAGAATAAATGCCTACTTTCCGGGACGAATGTGGCACGTGACTGTTGAGAGGGCAAAACCGCGCACTCGATAGCGACCTTCCGCGTGCCGTTCGCGAGCGCAGCTGACCTTCACTCCATGACGCGTGATAAAACGGGGGAGGAATTTGTTTCTCACGTGCGCGTCTAGATTGCCACCTTTGTGCAAACCGGCGAGTCAGGCGAGCAAAATGTTTTCTGGAAGCGCCACTGAAGGCTGTACTTTGTTCGTCGCTGATGGCTTCAGATACAGCCTGCCGTTGTTTTTGTGGTCATTCTGGGGGCTTCTTTTTTTCTTTTTTTTTCCGTTCAAAATGGCATATATCTAATCGGCAGCTTTCCGTCCGCTGTTTGTCGGCGATGATTTAAACACAACTTAAGGTAAAAAAAAAAAAAAAAAAAACTTGGTAGTACTCATGTTTTCTTTCGTTATAACCCGGTTAACCGCGCTCATTTCGAGCCCGCGTGGTAATTTTAGTATATGAGAGGTTTTTTGTAAACCAAAAGGGCACCAGTTGAAAGCGCATGAAGAGAACGTAGACTGGTAACCTGAAAAATTCATCTACAAATTGGCTTGCTTCAATTCAAGATAAACTCTGTACCTAAAACACTCACACATGTTTTCGCTGATGGCTCAAACTAGTGGTCACATAAGGGGTGGAAATATTGTAGTTGTCTGGTTGACTGGCCAGAATTTCACCCTATTCCCATATTGTCGACCATTTTTCTTTTCTTCATATTTTGGGGGCATAGTGAATCAATCATTCTCTTTCTTATGGGACAAAATTTTGTTCAGAAAAGTACTAGTGCTTGTGATAGCATGGTTCGCCAGGAAAAACAAAGCATGAAAAAATGTTGTGGGGCCCGTAACGTTCGTGAATCCGATTAGGATGGACTTCAGGACTTAAATAAAGGATTGCTGCTTAGGAATCAACAATACGTAAAAGCAAGAAGTGATTCATTTCTTCACAAGACACTTAATGCACTAAATATTTTATTATAGTTTAGATAAACATCTGATTCGCTAAAGCTAGGTCGGCACGTGTCTATTGGGCCACATAATGGAGAGGTTGGAAGCAACACGCCTCCGGATTTGCCTCTTCACCTTTCAGGGAAAAAAGTAAGCGTTGAAATGCATAGAGACTAACCTATGAAAGCTCCTAACTGTGTTTTAATTAAATAAATAAATAATGGTAGTGCGCATTATTAAGTCATAGAGCATTCGAATGCTAGCAAAATTTAACTAATGATTGCTAAATATTGAGTTAGTAATGACATATTGCAGGGGTTATGAGAGAGGTAGTGGCCGAATACTGCACCAGGGAGGCCAATTCCTGTTCTTGTGAGGGAGCGCCTTTGAGTGGGCCTTCTTAATTTGGTTGCACCTGGACTAGTATAGTCCCACTGGCTCTCGGCGATTTTTTTGCCAGTATCAGGCGCCACTCAAAGCCTGAAAAATGTAATGAACTGGAGGAGGATTCGAACCTACGACCTTCGGATTAGAAGCCCGGCGTTCTACCTCTGCTCCACCCCATCACGCAGATCGAGATATCTGCGGAGTACAATAAACCTCTCTATATGGCTTTCATAGATTATGAAAATGAATTTTTTTCAGTACATATGCCAGCAGTCATAGAGGCAGTAATCAAGGATTTCGGGAGGCATACGCGAATATCTTGGCAAATATCTACAAAGATTCAACCGCTACATTGGTTCTCCCCCAAAAAAGAGTAGAAAGTTACCTATCAAGAAAGGGGTCAGGCAAGGAGACATAATCTCTCCAATGCTATTCACTGCATGCTTAGAAGAAGTATTCAAGCTCTTAGACTGGGAAGGCTTAGGCGTGAGGATCAATGGCGAATACCTCGGCAACCTCCGATTTGCAGATGACGTTGTCCTGTTCAGCAATAACGGGGACGAATTACAGCAAATGATTGAGGACCTTAACCGAGGAAAGTGTAAGAGTGGGGCTGAAGATTATTATGCAGAAGACAAAAATAATGTTCAATAGCCTCGCAAGGGAACAAGAATTCAGGATCGCCAGTCAGGCTCTAGAGTCTGTAAAGGATTACGTTTATCTAGGTCAATTACTCACATGGGACCCTGATCATAAGAAAGAAATTTACAGGGGAATAAAATTGGGTTGAAGTGCATACGGCTGACATTGCCAAATCCTGACTGGGAGCCTACCACTCTCGTTGAAAAGAAAAGTGTTCAATCATTGCATTCTACCGGTGCTAACATATGGGGCAGAAACTTGGAGGTTAGCAAAGAACCTCGAGAACAAGTTAAGGACCGCACAAAGAGCGATGGAACGAAAGATGTTAGGCTTAACGATAAGAGACAGGAAGAGACCGGTGTGGATGAGAGAGCAAACGGGGATACGGAGCCGATATTCTAGCTGACATTAAGAGAAAGAAATGGAGCTGGGCAGGCCATGTAATGCGTAGGGTAGATAACCAGTGCACCATTATAGTTACAGAATGTATGCCAAGAGAAGGGAAGCGCAGTCGAGGATGGCAGAAAACTAGGTGGGGTGATGAATTTAGGAAATTTGCAGGGCCAAGTTGGAATCAGCTAGCGCAAGACAGGAGTAAGTGGAGATCGCAGGCAGAGGCCTTCATCCTGCAGTGGACATAAATATAGGTTGATGATGATGATGATGATGATGAATGACATATTAGCCTAGAGAAGGATAATATAAGAAACACCAAAATTGGAGGACGATTAAGCTTCGCCTTTAAGAGTGGAACGCGATAGCGTTATCGGGCCCCGTTTGCATCGCATTTTTCTTTGAGTACTCTTCACTGCAACACCGAACGTGGGAAAGTCAGCTTACAAAGACCAAGCTTGCACCGATCCCGAAAATCGACAAAATGCACAAGGACAATCCGGATAATCGATACAGACGACTCAAAAGATTGGACCCTACCATTAAATTTAGGCTACCACCGAAAATTCAACGCAGCTGTGCCAGTCTTCTGCACAGACTAAGGCGGGGGGTAGCGTTTACGCGTGGATACGTGCACCTCATGCGACGCGCCGAGTCTCCAGACTTTGAGCTGTGCAATGTGAAGGAGACTATAGGTCATGTGCTTTGTGACTGCCCTAATTACGTGGAAGAGCGTCAAAAGTTGAACGATGACCTTACGCGTCTTCGACAGCCCACCGTTGTAGGAGGACGTTATTTTAGGCTCTTGGCCAGATGCTCAATCGAGATTTAAGGCCATCCGGGCGTTACTGTACTTTTCAAAAAAAAGTGCGGGCTTGGACTGTAGGCTTTTAGTATACCAAATTGCTTGCCATATGTTTTGCATCCTCCTCCTCTCGTCATCGTCACCCATGATGCTCCTCTTTCTTCCCTCTTTCTTTCCCCCTTCCCCTTCCCCCAACGCGGAGTAACTGGCTAGGGGAATATACTTCAGGCCGACCTCTCTGCATTTTGTACCATTAAACTTCTCTCTCTCTCTACACCAATTCCCTCAAAGTCGGCTTCACTTTTAAACAGAAAGGCATTGCTGGGAAGACATTTTTCCGGGGGCAATATAAGTCGTCTTATATTAAAATGTGAAGGCCCTAGCACCTTCTTTATTATTTTATTGTTTGCTATTGCCCTGATGCGAGCGCGTGTTCAAAGCACATTAGGCAGGCGAAGTCCCAATTTGACTTGCCGAGGATGCGAGCGCCATCTGGATATGAATTTCGCAACTAACCTATCCGAGCGCGCCGCTGTTGGCATGGTAGAAATGCTGGAAAAGGGGTTTGTGTTTGAGTTTCCTCGTAACAGAATTACGTTTTCTCGTACATTCAAATTACAATACGACGCCACCATGTCTGTAGGTTGTGTATAAGTCGTACTTTACAATTTTTCTGACGAATTTCGCTGTGAGAAATTCAATTTTTATTCACTAACACCTTGCGCCACGCGGAAGGCCTGCGCGGTCGGGGGTCGGGGATGATTTTCTCCGCCACGGATGCCGACATCCACGCCGACGCCGGATTTTCTGCGACGCGGGGCCCTTAACGCTATCGCGTTAAAACGTTTGAAACCGCCTATAGTGACAGCCATATACCGTTCCATCGACTGTTAGAGAAACGCCTAATTAATATTCATGCGCTAATAGCACGTTTAACTTCGAAAGAAGACCTGCAGATTGATCAGATATCCGCATATAACACAACATATCGGCCGCATTTCTCAAAGAACGTAGAAGCGATGCTAAAGATATGGGTGACAGATACTGAAGACGCGTTTTTCCTAGTTGGAGATGGCCCTGTACAGCCCTTGCCAAAGCTACGAATCCACTGTGTGACTGAAAACATCTATCGCCGGAGTCCCAGGGCGGAGCCCCTGTAGCGTTCTTGGCCCTACTCTTCTCAAATAGGACGACCGGGCCTATTATCGTTTAGAGCTTTGTAACGCCAGAGATGGCACTGCATTACTTGGCCCTGCGGCTGGTTTGGTCCCAGGAGCAAGGGCTTCGAAACTTTTGGTGCATGTTACATTAGAGTGCATGCTACATTATTCCAATGCTTCCTGACCCACCATATTTTTGGCTTGCGTATCGTCTCAGCCATCGCAGTGATAAAAATTGTCGACATAATCCATAGCCACAGATTGGTTTAGTCATTTTTGCTGCTTCATTTCACGCGTCGTCGTAGAGGATTGTGCTTAACGTTGCTTATCGTAATGATGATTGTGCGGACGGTCCTTAGCGTCTTTCTTTGCCCTATAGCTTTCTTTGTGCTGTTATCTTCGCTTTGGTGACTTCCGCGGGGGAAAAGACTATGGCAACACATGAAGTGGAGGAGGAAAGAGAAAAGCAGAAGGCAGGGAGGTTAACCAGATTAACGTCCGGTTGGCTACCCTACACCGGGGGAATGGGAAAAGGGAACACAAAGATGACAGGGAGAGAGAGGAGGGAAGGAAAGTAGGGAAATTAGCGATTAGTTCGCTGACGCGTGCGTTATTGCCCTAATAGTCCCAGACGTTGACACAAGCCCGTCGTCCTCAAGAAGCACAAAAGTGCCTGCACCGCTTTATGGGCCGACGAGCAATGGGGGCGGTGTTCCAGCAGCACCTGCACGGAAAGCGTCCGATTGTCCAGTTTTTTTAGCGCGTTAGCAAGTTCTTGTCTTTCTGGGGCATATCGTGGACAGTGGCATAGCAGGTGGTCGATAGTTTATTCGGTGCCGCCTCGCATGCTGCACTGTCGGTCACTCCAATAAATGTAGAGTATGTCTTTGTGAAGGCAACTCCTAACCAAAGGCGGCAAAGAAGCGAAGCTCCACAACATATGAAGTAAACACAGAACACTTCAAGCGCAACTTCACAACACATGAAGTAAACACAGAACACTTCAAGCGCAAAATATCACCTGTCTTTATGGTGAAGAAATAATTATGTGGATTCCAAGCACTGTGAGAATCGAGGCAAGCGAAGCTTTCTGTACTCTTTGCTTTGATTGATGATAATTACCGTTGATGTTGACCGAGAACGTTTATTTGATGAGTTGATGTCAAACATTACCTTGCGTGCAACACTGCTGCTTATTTGCGTAGTACACAGACGTGTTTGCTTGAGGCGTTGTTGTGCGTCATTGCTCATAACCTCCGAGAAGGTTAGCATTATCATTGCCTCACACAGCGCATCGCATCGTGATGTTGTGTGAATTACTTTAATTGAAGTATGAGGCTATACGCGCCAAAACCACAATCGGATTACGAGGTACGCCGTATTGGCGGACTCCGGTATAATTTTGACCCCCTGAGTTTCCTCCTAAATCTAAGTACGCGAGCGTTTTTGCATTTCGCCCCAGTCGGAATGCGGCTGCCGCGGTCGGGATTGAACCAGCGACCTCGAGCAATGCCATAACTGGCACAGCTACTGTGGCGGGCACAGAAGTGCTGATTTGACGGGCGACCACTTCCGCAGTGTCGCCTAGACGCTATGTAGCTTTAATGCGGCTTTTGCATAACGTTTAACGTAGGCTTATAAACATTTGCATAATGTTTATTTTTCAGAAATAGCAGAAGCGTACTGTATCATACCTTGAACTTAAACAAACTTGAAACCAAACTTGCACTTAAACGTTGAACAGCTCATGCCACACAATCCAGGCGAGTGTGGAGCAACAAGCAAGAAGACTAAAGTCGGCTGGTTTTCCAGATCTTGTAACGAAAGCGGTTGCTGAGACCCTGCTAAAACAGCTGAAGTTGTCACGAAGGGAAAAACCAAATCGAAATGCAAACGCCCTCCCTGATGAGAAAAAGAGAATTATTGTTATTCCTTATGTGCACAAGTTGTCGCACAGCATTAATAAAGTGGCGAATAGATATGGCCTGCACATGGTGTTCTCGGCTCCGTGAAAATCGCATCTACCGGCAGGTGCAGAGAAGGACCTCGTGTGGCACAAATCATGCTGTCAAATTTGTGCCTTGCGCCACACTAGCTGACGTGATCACTAGTTGACCTGACCACACTAGTTGCCTTGCGCCCCACCACATTGCTTTACCGTCGAGAAAAGCATACTGGCCGGTGTATCAACGATCGCGTTCGAGAACACAGGGCTTACCTTTTCTGCAAATGGCGGCGCTCATTTGCCAAGTCATTGTAGACAGTGCGGGTGCACACCTGTGTTTGGCAACACAAGTATCTTAGGTCGCGGGAAAACGAGGAATTAAAGAGAGATTTTGGAGGCATTCCACATAATTAGAAAAAAAAACGCCACTAGCATTAGTGACAATTCTCCGTGCCTCACTGATAAAGAAATGAATTTGCTTAGTGCCAATGTTGATTATAGATAGATCAAGAAATTGGCCTCTTGAGATGGCAGTTTGCGCGTGTGCCACGTATCCTGCCGGCATGTACATTTTGTCATTCAAGTGTCAATCCTTTACCTTCGTATTCAGAAATACATCTTAACTTGAAGCTCATGCTTGACTTGATCTAAATGGCGCCTGGTGTGAACGTGGCGAAGGCGCTCATTGCGTTTCCTTCGGCGAGCTCACTACAATCCTCACTTATAGATCTAGTCAAGCATGGGCTTCAAGTTAAGAAGCATTTCTGAATGCGGTGGTTAATTGTAAGTTCCAGCTAGTCCCGTCGTCTCTTTCATCTGGTCTCTAGTGTGTTTCCACGGGTTTTTTATCCGTTTCACAATGTACCTACTAGCCTACTTCACCGCTTTGGTACTTGTGAACCACCTCCCGACGGGGCGTGCAAGCCAGTGACAGCAGCAACAGCAGCAACAAAAGCAGCAGTGGAAAAGTCGAAGGAAAAAGGCAAGGACAGCTCTTTGAAAAACGTTCACTATACTTGCATGCAAGCGGGGCAGTTCAGCCAACATGCGAATGATGGGTATAGTACATGGATCTGCCTAAACTTCGTCCTTCTGGCTTCAAACGGCTTCGTGGCTTTGTAAACTCGTCATTTTCAACAAAGTACTGAGTAATAACTATGTAAATAAACGTTATTAAAATTGTCCGACGATAGGATTCAAGCACAGGACATCGATCACAGAAGCCCGTTATTGAACAATTACGTCACTGGCGCATACATCGACCAGTGGCCATAGAACGCCCTTAAGAATTTCTCGCGGACCAGCCAGCGCGTTGAGACGCTTGGCGCGTTCCACTCTGGTCACCTCGACAGGATAAACCGCTGCAATTAGTAGCGATTGTGCGTGTTCGCAGAGTTTTCTGCAATTAGAAAAGTGTAGATTGCTCCGAAATTTAGGACAATAAAGACAGATAAAGCGTAATGAGCACAGCTACAAGAACGTCTGAATCCACAAGCACGAAGATCAGACAAATACGTGCATAATTGCCATGGTGGCTGAACGATTGCAGCACCAGAGTTCCCTCTAGTAATTGTTGTAGGAAACTCTATGCCGCCAACCACAAGGTGTAGTTATCACAAATTCCTACTCCTTCTTCATTGGAATGGCTGACTCCGCGATATGCGACCGCTGCAACTGCGAGGAGATCATCGAGCACCTCCTCTGCCACTGCACCCACTTTGACGTCCAACGCCAGCTTCTTCGGGGCGCATTCAGCAAAATGGACGGTCGACCCTTTACAGAGGCTAAGATCGTGGGTGCTTGGCCTTGTCCATCATCAACCCAGAAAATTACGCGTGCTCTAATGACTTTTCTAAAATCAATGGACCTGAAAATACGCTTAATGCCACCCTGCGTCTGTAGCTACGGTGCGCGTGAATTCTCTCCTTCGCATTTTTCTTTTTTCCCTCATCCCCTCCGCCATGCAGTGTAGCCAATCGTACGCCCGTCTGGTTAACCTCAGCGCCCTTCCTTGTTTCGTTCTCTCTAATCAGCCCCGGTGGACCGTGGCGTTCGACTAGAGGTTTCCCTCTACATGTGCTTTTAGTTTACTCGCGTGATTTATTACGCATGCGCATAGTAGTGAGCGATATAAACAAAGGAAAAAAATCGCTAGCGCCGGGTCTTTCAGCAGTAGCCAAAGCAGTTGTGTTTTCCAACTGCTCGCCGGTATTAGACGACGCGATACCTACAGCAAGATTCGATGAAATTAGCCCCGGATTACTCTGGCATTTCTCTAAAAGTTGTGCGCTACGGGTGTTCTTAGCTAACTCACTTGATTTACGACGCATGCGCATAGCAGCAAACGATATAAAGGTACAGAAATCGTCAGCGCGGGGTCTTTAGGCAGTAGCAAGAACAGTTTTGCTTCCGAATGACTAGAAAAAGTACTCTGAACTACTAAATAATCAGAAACAGTTAATAGACATCATCAGAAGTATATATGAAAGAGACTGCAGAAGACCCTTGCTCGAATGGTGCCTGCTCGGAAAATCCAGACAGCTGCGAAACAAGAAGAAAAGAACCAACTCGAAACCGTGAAAGCGTAGTAATCTGTAAATAAAGAGGGTTGAACATTGTACATACTATATGTTGTTTTCAATGCACCATTTTCCAGAACTAAGACAGCTTCGCTTACATGGACATACATTAAGAATGTGTAGTGCCTAATTTCTTTAGCACGATGGGAGCTTCTGTTCACTATAGGAACAGGTCATATTCTAAACGGAATGATGTTCCCTTAAGCAGACATCGGTGCATATAAGCATTTTATTGGCAGCCAGGAGCCTTCAGAAAAAAAAAAAACGGTGGAATTAGGAGTGTGTGCTTTTTGAGGTTCGAATGTTCGCATATAAAAGGGCGACAAAGTGGGCGGAAGCGACGTCTTGTAACAAAGGACATCACCACACATTAATCTCTTTTAACGGTAACATTTACGATGGTGCAGACGTTCAAAAGCAAATATAGCAGCGATCCCCTTAGCTTAAATAGTGGTAAAAACCACGTTGCGGTTGATATTTTGGCTGTTCTTCGTTAAGGATAAATGTAATATTGACCAGAGCAGAATTTCCAGAAGCCAGTTCAAGGTAACCACTGCGCCATATGCGTTGTGAAATACATCACATTTGTAAAACGACGCCAGTTACCACCCATAAATTGTTACTGTAATTTCTTTCCGACATGTTACTTTTAGACTTGTCTAGAAACGAGTAAACATAAAAAAGCTGGGATTACATCATTGTTTAAGATAATAGCGTGGCTGTCGCCTTTAAATGAGAAAATGAGCTCCTCTATAGAAGTTGCCGTTATTAGAGTGGGCGCTGGCATGTAATTGCAGGATGACTGTTTCAAGGAAGCACCTGTCACGTTTTAATACCAGCGATATATCTCTGCAAAATGTGAAAGCATATGCCATTATGTTCCATTACGCGGCGCCGGCACGCCTGTACAAGCAAATGTTTCATAAGCTTAAGAGCTCTATTACGTGCGATCTGATTATTTATTTATTTATTTATTTATTATTTATTTATTTATTTGGACGCAATTGAAATTTTGGCAGATACCTTCTAACAAAATAGTTTTCGCTAACGGGCGTTGGAACGCACACACGCATGCGCACGCACACACATACGCACGCACGCACGCACGCACGCACACACGCACACACACACACACACACACACACACACACACACACACACACACACACACACACACACACACACACACACACACACACACACACACACACACACACACACACGCGCGCGCGCGCGCGCGCATGCACGAACGCACACACATGCACGAACGCACACACACCTACAAACGCACACACGCGCACACACCACACGCACATTAACATTATTTTCACATTTTTCTCCTATCGCTTCTCTTGGGTGTGCTGCCTTTAGGCAGTGCGAGTTATGCAGCATCAAACATGCCCTTTAGAAAAAGTTAAATGTGACGCTGAAAGCATCGAGGCAGAAGAGCACTTCGGAAGGCACAGGTGCACGGGCCAGCCGTGAAGTGATTCAAGAGGGCCGGCCGGGGCACGTGCTTCGACTGATGCTAAGGCAGGCGTTTTGCGTAGTATTGCATTGCTAAATGCAGTACCCTCTCATTGGCGACGCCCAAGCCATTCACTCGGCAGCAGCGGGTGCCCTGCTAGTACCCAGCAGCGGCCTCCTCTCTGTCGCTGTGTCTCGTGACGTCATCGTCGGCGCGCTCGCCCGGATACACGCGACCGCACAGGCGCCGGCCGGCTGCAGCCTCTTCGCTGGGAGAGAGTTTACACGGAATCTGGCCCTTGTCACCACTCCATTGAGGGCCTGCGAACAGTGTGGGTGGCCCGGGAAACGTGACCCGATAAGCGTCGTCGCCTAGTGTGCGCCCCCGCGGATAGCGGGCCCAATAAAGCCGCCGCTCAGCTGCCCGGCCATCGTGGTCGCGTGCTCGCATCATCCCCGTTCCGCACTGCCATGCCTTCGCCGCGGAGAAGCTTTTTCGTTAGGAACCTCCTGCGTCAGGTGAGCACCCGGGCGTGCGAGCCAACTTTCCTCGTGTCTATACAAGCGAGCGCGCTGTTGATGCATGTGCACGAGCAGAGCGGCACGCTCGTTTCATGTTTGCGCGCGTTCAATGCGTCCAGTGTGTGCAGGGACTTCCGGATACTTCCCGCTAACGGTGACGCATTTAGGAGACTTGAAAGCCGGTGGATTAGAATTCTGACCACTGGGTTTAAACACCGCGAGTACTCGTATAGGACACAAGCAATAGAAGAACGCAGGGCGCGTAGCGCCCGTCTTATTTTCTCACGTTTCTCTTCTGTGTATATGTTCGCGTTGTTTAGACGCAAGACAATTATCCGATTCACCACGCTCAGCGCCTGACCTGCATATTTTGCCACGGCTGTAGTGAGTATTTTTATGACTTTTACTTTTTAGTGCCCGAAAAGGACGAGACACAGAGGTACGACGCGGACACAGTGCTATGTCCGCGTCGTACCTCTGTGTCACGTCCCTTTTCGTGCGCTAAAAAGTAAAAGTCATGGAATACCAGCATGCCCAAACTTACGCTCTTTTATGTAGTGAGTATTTTTATATAGCAAAGTGTCATATTAGGAGCAGCATGATGTTAGTTTGCTGCAGACAGCTGCTCTCTCGGTGACATGGTTCGAACCGTGGATAATGATACGGCCTAGCTGGTACCTAGCCGAAGATTACCTTGTGCCATTATATTCGAAACTATGAATTAAATGCGCTGTTTAAGTGGTGCTGTTCTCCTAGCACAGGTATATTGTGTTTCTGTTCCGTTCTGCTGTAAATTGGTAGCTGGGGAAATACTGGCATTGAAAATACCTCCGCTACTCCATTGCTCTTATTTTTATAACAACCTTTTTTAACTATTGTAAGGAAGGTAATGATAATCAATATGCTGCAGCAGAGATTCTACCCTACGAGGCCAAAGCCAATATATATATATATATATATATATATATATATATATATTGTTGCAGAAACCGTGATGATTTTCAAGTTATCCGAAGCCGAATAGCTTATGCGGACCGCAGAAATCAAATGGCCACACCATCAATACTTACGAAGTTTACTGCTGATGTCTGATGATGTTTGACACAAATTATCGTAGAAATGTTTTGGTAGATCGACGCCATGACAGCGGGATGACGAATACGGTGTGATGACGATAGAGGCGATGACGACGGCCGCATGACCATGATGGCGTAACAAGGGAACCACTACAGCGTGACGGCGACGGTTTCATGACATGGTGCTCCGACTAATCGCTGTATTATCATGAAAATCCCACGCACTGTGGGATCGAGTCGGCCTAAGCGAAGCTGAGGTGAGGCTTCAAGGCGAAAGCGCACATATCGACCAGAGACGCAAAGAGACCGTCGGTCCAGGCGGCGGAGAACCGCGGCACAACGCCACTAGCGACCGCAGCATACAAACCTTCGTAATTCAGGCTGCTTCAGATGCCAGGAAGGTCTCGCGCGACAGCACTTGCGTCTCAAAGACACAGATCCACCCACTCCACAAGCCCTCACACGTTAGTATTGACGGGCAATAGGTACAGGGACATGGTTGGAATCGTTTCAACGACATGGCAGACCAAAAAGCTCGATCACCTGCCCCATCTTAGACACCTATATCCATTCCGTTGGATCCCCGCGCTCTCCACCAAGCACTGAAGTCTAGCCTCCGACGGGGACACACGCACCTTGATTGCCTCGTGTGTCTGCTTTCTGCCCCGCAACCTTACCCGGGCGCCGGAAGTATCTCTTCGGAGTCTTCGGGCTGCAGCTGGCCCTCCCACAACCGGTCACCTGTGCTTGGGGATCGACAAAAGCACAAGGAACGTTCCCCAAGTGCCCGACTCCGGCGACAATGTAGAATACCCGACACCTGCTTTGGATGTGTCCTGGAACGCGGGCGATCAGAATTGAGAAATTAAGAAAGGCTGGACTTAAGCTAGACCTAGCTGAAAACTATGACCGTTGGGTGATGTGCAACAAGTTTGCAAAGACACTGCTGCAGTTCTTGCACGCTGCAGGGTTGGAAGCTTTTATTTAACTTTGTTTTTATCCTTTATGCCTTGCGGCTAATCTTCCAGAATAATAATAATAATAAATAGAAAATCCGCATTCGGTGACGAACGCGCACCTCAATTCGGTTGCACGAGGGCACGTACCTTCAGCAGAGAATGTCCGGCCGCCGACCACGAGAATGGGTGGCAAATCGAGCCAAAGAAAGCTGTTTGGTTTAGAAATTCAACTGTAGTGACAATTGTGGGCACTGTTGGGTGGGGGATTCAGGCTGCGAGCTTGCAAGAGGCCTTGTGCGGATAAGGTTTATACCTTTGTGCTTTACAGATTGACCGACAGGCTACTTGGTTCATGGTTACAGAAAGAACAGCGGCACCTGACGGGACTATGCAAAACTGAGCAAACAGACACAGCGGTGTGTCTGTGTGCTCCTGCTTGTGTCGTTCCGTCAGGTCTTCTCAGTCCTGCGCAGTCTCGCTAAGTGTGTCAAGAAACATTTCGAAATGGGTCCTCAAGTAGAAACCCCATGGCAATTTGCATTCGCTCTGGGCCTACCGGCAATAAAAACTTACCTGTACAGGGTAGCTTTCCTCGACTATGTAAAACGCGTCTATATAAAATAGGCTGTCACAAGGACAGTCGCAGGGGAAGCCCAAGGTACTTGCTATGCCCTTCTCAGATGTGCCCATGGCATGGCAACGCTCTTCTCTGCACGGGATCCGTAACTGTCCCTGATAATTTCTCACTACGAAAGTTATCAACTACCGTGACGCTGTGTTGAAAAGGAGGTACCACTATAATCCCGGCTTTGAGCCATTACACCCTAGAAAAGACAACACGACGCAGATCACGGACATTTGTTAGAGGTTTTTCCTCCATACTTGCTGTTCACGGTTCTTCTATTCCGTACATTAAGATTGTTGCTCGCTATTATTATTATTATTATTATTATTATTATTATTATTATTATTATTATTATTATTATTATTATTATTATTATTATTACACCCAGGAATTTTGGGCATGGCCCCTGCGGCCATCTGTCGAACTTCACTGCAATGCAACAGTCTAACTCTGTGGGCAGCATTTTTAAAAGTGATATTTCAAAAGGCCACCCGAATTTCAACAAATTTCAGTTAGCAACGTCGAGAGGGTATGCCCATCATCTTTTTTACGGCACTTATTCTTAACTTTCCTGCTGCGATAGAGGAGTATTTTAATCGTGACCTAAACACTGCTACAACGCAGCAAGGACGCTACTTCTGAGGGCTGTAAATACGCATGGTAACAAAAGGGTGTACCTCTAGACGTTGCTAAATGAAAGTTGTTGAAAATTTTTCGGACCTTTAAAATTTTTTTTATGAAAATGCTGCCTATTGAGCTACGCTGATGCACTGCGGTAAAGTTCGGCAGATAGCCCAAAAGGCAATGTGCGAAATTGCTGGACGTGTTATTATTATTATTATTATTATTATTATTATTATTATTATTATTATTATTATTATTAGTAGTAGTAGTAGTAGTAGTAGTAGTAGTAGTAGTAGTAGTAGTAGTAGTAGTTGGGCTGCTGAGCACAAGGTCGCGGTATCGAATCCCGGCCACGGCGGCCGCATTCGATGTTGACGAAATGCGAAAACACCCGTGTACTTAGATATGGGTGCACGTTAAAGAACCCCAGGTGGTCCAAATTTCCGGAGTCTCCCACTACGGCGTGCCTCATAATCAGATCGTGGTTTTGGCACGTAAAACCCCATAATTTAATTTAATTTAGTAGTAGTAGTAGTAGTGGTCACGCCGTGGTAGTTCGGTGCTTTTTGTGATCGTCGTTTTGCCCGCCATATCGGAGTCTGTGACCTCTAGTTTAGAAACAGCTACGCTAAAGGAGCAGTGGGGTACGTCATAAAAGGACATGATTTCAACCGATAGGGGCATCTTAACTGTTACTGTTTTCAATAATATATCCTCTGTAGAGAGTGTTTTGTTGCCGAACATGGCTCTATTGTGCCGAAATCGAATTCCCGCGTTATTTAAACAGCGATAAAACTGATTTTCCGCTTGCACGGACGAACAATAAGCAATAAACAATTTTGTTTAGAAGTTTGTTACGTGTGATTTCCTGACCTAATTTTCTATGAAGAAAAGGAGCTCTCTCCAAAATGTCAACGTTCAAATTGTGCAATGTCCTTAAAGTTCCTTCTTTGCTATGTTGGAGCTTTTGTCAACCCAACTTAGCGAGAAAACAAACATGCACCACATCTAAGGAATAATAGGCGTCGCTGTATCGCTGTAGGCATATGTGTTTTGTTGTGTTTGCTAGATGCTGATTGTCCAGACTGGCACGAAGGAAAATTGACGTTATATGGAGGAATCTCGGAGCTTTCATGACAATGTATGCAATTAAAATTTGCGTCGTGTGTTCAGGAGTGACAGAGGACGTACAGTGAGGAGCTTAGTACGAGATCCACGGAGAAAAGCATACTTTCTGTGACGTGATTGATCAACTTATTCCTGTTTACTTTATCTAAATTTCGTCGTGTGTAACATCGCGGCTATTGAGCCATCATACCGTATCTGTAGAGAAAAAATTACAACGCACGCGTGTCAACTTACACGATGCTCTGCAGTTGCATAAATGCATGAAAAAAAAAAAAATACTGGAAAGATTGTTCTTTTTTTTTTTTCAGAGTTGCAGTTCATACTGCTTTGGCCGGTAAATAGGTGTGATTGATGTAGGAAATTTTAGCCAATTTATGGCGCATTGCATGAAACAACACGGCGTGGGTGTACGTGCACAGTATTTCCTATTATTTATGCCGTATAGAGGTACTGAAGAAAGCTTCCAGATTTGTAACTGATATCTGTGTTTCAAGCGTGAAAGTCGCGCTCGTTTTCTCAATTCTGATTTGTTTCGCGCGTGACTAATGCCATTGGTATTACTCCAACCCCTACGTGTCAGTACGCCGTGTGCAATCTCGGATATGTGCAACAAATATATGACAAAACGGAAGCATCCATGAATTTGAAATCCCGTGCTGACGCAACCACAAGTTCCGGTTACTATATTGGTGCAACGGCAGACACCATTTAGGCAGTTTAGTTGAGTTTAAACAGAAAAAAAAAGAAAAAGGAAATGCCTGCACAGAATCTGACTTGCCTCATAATGGACGTCACTTCTATGTGTACTGTATTTCCTGGTCAGGCGGCTGATGCTAAGTACAGCGATTAACGTCCATTGCCCCAAATTTCTCAAAGGAAATGAACAGAATGTTATTGCTGCAAAGTACAACAATAACAACACTTGGGCGCCCACCGGTCACAATGAGTTTTCCTTGCGATATCAGTTACAGGGATGGCCTTTTATGCCCTAGGTATTGTCGTGGCTACAGAGGACGAGATGTAGTCAATTCGCACGAGCGCAGCGCTCAGGAAGGCGGATGTTAAGTTGACGCCGAATTAAGAGGAACGTTCTCGCCTTAACGTTTTATTAAGAAAGTTTGCACCCACTGCTTCTCTTGCACTTTTTTGGCCAATGAGAGAAAGATAATCAACTTTAATCGGAAGAGCACGCGAGCGAACCGAGCGTGGGTAGCTCCTCCGCTCCTGCAGCGGCCTCCCCAGCCCTTCTCGCTCCAGTTGGCGCTGGTTCGCCGAGTCATAGCTGGACAGCGCTGCCGGGATGTGTTATGGGTGTTCTCTCGGGCGTGCTTTGTGCGTGGCCATGCCATGTGTTAGAGCGGTGCGCAATCGTCGCAATGGGGGAATTTGTGAGAGTATAACGCAGGGTGTATAGCGCGGTACAGACTCAAATGTGGATACGTGTTCGTTTGTAGTTTCTGCTGTACCACGGCTTCCTCTCGCGTGGCAACGAGGAACGTCTCGTCGGGTTTAATCAGTCGTCGACCCTCAGCGCGTGCTGAGGACTTCACATCAAGGGCATGCAGACTGCTGTCGAAGTATGCACTTAGCTACTAAGCTACACGCGTGGTTCTTATAGCGAACGACTACATTCGACTTTCATCAGATAGCGAATTTAGTTGACTGGATACCACACGTAGTGATTGACTTCAAAGAAGACCCGGTTAGGCTCAGTGATGTGATGTCACGCACTCTTCGGACTGTCTCTGCGATCGCCTTTTGCTTAAGAGATGCTCAAGGACTGGTGGAACTCGGTTGCACTTCGTTAAACTCACGTTTCTTTCCCAACAGCAGGGAGTATTATTTTCCCCCGCTATTTCCCAAGCGCCAGTTATCGGAAATACCATTTGCCGTCACGCGTCGCGGGAAATCAAAAAACAACGTGCGAAACAGCACTCTTAGTGTATCAGCTGTTAACAGGCAGTGCATGATGACCGTTGTTTCAGGTACTTTTACTATCTTGGCGGCACGTGTAAAAAAAAAAAGAAAAAAAAAGAAAAAAAAAGCTAAACTTCACTGTGCTATTGTCTTCAGAAACGAAAGCCGTCTTATCTCGCGACGTGACACGATGCCGGTCTCTCTATTTTACGGCTTCGTTGATGAATGAGTTGATGCGCTCGCCCAAAGCCATTGGAAATATCTGCTTTGCGAAGTACGGCTTTGAAGTGTGACGTATGTGCTTCTGATGAACACAAGCTACAAGCGGGTTCTTTTTTTTTTTTCTTCTTTTTTTGTGAGAAGGATAAGCAGGAGGGACAACGGCGAACCGTAATTGAATTCGATGTAAGCACTGACGAATCCTTGTAAGGTAAATGAGATGGGATATTAAGCCTTATTATTTTCTGACGAGAACTCAGCTGCAGGTAATCAGAATAAAGGAAGTATACAATGCCGAAAAAATAGCATATAATTAGTTTTCGGCGTTCTCAGTTTAAACCGAAGACATCTAAAACTACCTCTGAATTCATTTTTGGTAATTCGATTTTATTTAGAAGGTCAGTGTTCCAGAATAGCTTCGCAAAGAAAGAACGGTGAAGAATCTATTTGGGAATCTCGTCATCCTAAAGTGTTATATGAGCCTGTGAGTGGTATGCATATTGGTGCTCATTTAAGTAAAGCGAGATAAGTGCACTTGGGGGGCTAATTACAGAATTGTGGGAAAATGTCGGCTCATTCTGATCATGGATGTGCGAAACAATGCGAGAACTCTCGGTACCCTTCTGTTGCGTTCAGTAATTCTCTAGTTTAACAGCTTAGCGCATTGCTTATTGTAGTCATCACGTTGCCACTTGGCGATTCTTTTCCGCTCGTTTCAATAACATTAATTGACTGTTGGCTGCATGGCTGCTACGTACGACGGTTGCATATGACTGATTCTGGTGCGCATCATTGTATACTAGCACCCATTTCATTGTATAGCGAGTATGGTGCCCACATTTTCCTCGTAACACGTCCGCACTGCGGGAGAGTTGCACAAGGATGACTGACAAACAGCGAGCATACGGTATCTGCGACATGCCTGGCGCAGTTCGCCAATGCATTGCGGAGGTGTCACTCATTCAAAAGATCAATATTACCTCAAGGGCGACCCCGTGCATTACCATGCAGCTCTTAAACCTATCGCTTCCATTGCAGATTTGACAATGAGGCGTCTAATTATCCCGCGCATTTTCTATGGGGGCGAGATGAATAGCGCGCGTGGCCCGTGCATTATGTGCACGTTAAAGAACCCCCAAGTGGTTAAAATTATTCCGTAGTCCCCAAATACGGCGTGCCTCATTATCAAATCGTGCTTCCGGCACGTAAAACCCCGGAATTTAATTTTTTAAGCGTCTAATTTGCTTATGTGGAAATTGCAGCAGAAAGAGATATATGCAGCAGAGATTATATGAAGCAGAAAGATAAACTATGCAGTGGAATAGCCTGGGAAAACAGGCGCGATGGCATCAAGGAGAATAATTAACAAAGGCGCAGCGAAGGTGCTGTCGGTAGTTATATGCACCTAAAGCAGGTGGCAGTTTCCCTTAGTTTGATGGGCCCGTATAACTTTGCGGGCGCAGTTAGCTCAATTACGGGAAACTCCGCTAACGACGAGTTACTTAAAGGCAGAATAATGCTAGGGGTAAACCTTGGAAATTTTTGTGCGAGCGTAGTATCACAAGATGACCTCAAATTAGGAAAAAATAAACTATCAGCTTTTTATTTTAGTTTTTCCGAACCCCACGTATGCACTTTTCGATACTCTGCGTCTCAGTGTTGCTACACTTGTTTACAAAAAGGCAGCGTGTCCATATCACAGTCCGTGGAAATCGGGGCCCGTCGTTCGGGAAATTCTGCAGAGTGAAAATCCAGGGCGCACTGGTAATTTTTTATTGTCCAAAATTTTTTCAGCAAGTTGCCCAGAATAACGCAATCCCAGCAGAGACGGCTTTTCGGAAGGGCTGTTTTCGCGCTGCTTGCGCTACCATATGCGGGCTCTCACACAGTAGTGACGTGTTGCTTTTTTTCTCGGAGCGTAAACAGTTAATTCACGCACAGAAATTCCTATCACCATGCCACTTGCATACATGCCTGTGAACGCGAAATGAAGTGGCGGTATGTGGATGGTCCGGATTAGCCGATCATTGAACTCTGGCACTGCGTCGAATCTTCGAGAAGCGAGCAGACGCTCACAGCGACATCTGGGAAGGAGCTCTTTACGAGGACGACTTGTTTATCTTTCTCATTTGCTGCGCGTCAGCGACCTCGCTATAGACGTCGATTGGGGCGGATTCACTGATACGCGCTTTTACTCCAATTTTTCTCTGACCTTGAAACGCGGCAAACTATAAACCGCGGCCTTCATATCGCTAGCCCGCACCCTGCCAGCCTACGATTGCTTCTGAGAAGACCAGTGCGCGGGTTCCTCGTCACGTGCAGATTGCGTCAGCAGCGGGCTATATTCGCGCGAGCATACTACAGGTGCGATAAAGCGATAAGTCTGTGGAACGAAAACACACCCTTGAACGGGGAGAATTCCTGCACGACCCCGCGCAGATTACGAACCGTCCTTGCGACACCGGTGGCGCCACTGGTGCTAGCCGGTGGGCCGCGGCGCGGAGGACCATGCTCACGTCCCGGCGCACTGGCCCTCCTCGCCGTTCCCACTCGAACGCGCGCTGCCGATACGTTGTCGTCAGCGTCGCGTGCCTCGTGCAGCCCTGTGACCTGATAGCAACGTTCGACCGCACAACGCACTTTCTTTCTTTTTGCGTTCCTTTCCTTTTCGTTTTTTCTTCTTTCCTTTTTCTTTTTTTCTTTTTTTTTTTTTTTTTGTCGCGGACCGCACTTTCGGCCGGACAACTCCGGTGCAGTCGACCTTCTGCCGCAATATAACGGGCAGTTGGATTATCCATAGGGCTAGGCACGAGAAATGTCAGCCATACAGTTTCACACTAGAATTACGACCTAGTAAATCTATCGACTGCAGTGGTTCAACCACAACGAGATTCATGGATACGGCGTGGATTATTTTCTGCGATGTGGGCATGGCTTCGTTGAGAAATCATACTGCCACTTCTTTATTGTTGTTGGAGTGCTTTGAGCTTCTATCGCAACGTTTCTTTAGCCTAGTGAAACGTTCTCCACTCACAGTTACACATTATCGTACAATATACGTACGATAATGTGCAACGTATCGAATGATTTCAAGGGGAAGTACGAGTGTCGCCTAAGCCTATAGATCACATTTGACGACCCTGCGTATATTATTTTGGGGTACTCTAAACAATCCCTGTTATCTGTAGTGTTCTGAAAACAGTCTAATGCTTTAAATGAGAGGCTCAACGACGGCACTCGCTCCCATATAATAAATTTTTAGTAAGAAATATGCTTCAAGAAAGTTAAATAGGAGAGGGCACAAAAGGGGTTGAAAGCAACAAGTAAGAGAAAGACAGAGAGATAAAAGCAAATAAAAAAACAGAGAGAGAGAGAGAGAGAGAGAGAGAGAAAGAGAGAGAGATAAATAACTTTATTTTGCCCAAAATGTGGTTAGAGGAGGGGGTAATGAGTAGAAGCCTCCCCCGTCCCCCCTTCAGACGGCGGCCGGCAGCCCCTGGGCCGCGGCGGCGTCTTCAGCCATTTGGACTAGTCTTGCTTGAACATCCGGGTCCGAGCTGAGCAGCACGGTCTCCCATTGCTCCTCATCTCTTATTATTGAAGTTGGTTGTCGTCTTTCTGACCTGTTATTCTAATTATATTGTTTCTTTGGGCATGCCCAGATTATGCGTTGAAGGTCTGACTCTGTTGTTACAATGCTTACAGGGAGGTTGACCAGAGGGTCGCAAAGGTTGGCTACCCTGTGCAGGGGATTGGGAACAGCGGTGCGAGTGATGAGAGAAAAAGAAGAGAAATGACGTTATAATACTTTCTCTGTGGGCGCTGTCACACAATTTGCGAAGGCGCCAGATAGTCATATACACAGTGCCACTAATATATTCAGCGTCACACAGTGCACAATCGAAATTTATCGCACAGTCCGGTATCTCTTAAGTGACACACTTTATAGCGGCTTGTGAAGATGTCCGTGTAGGCCACTGTCCAAAAAATTTATTTTCCGTGAGCGCGCGTTTGTCCAGCTGGTCTAGAGTGACTGAGAGCGCTGCTCTTTGCGGGTTGAAACGAGTACACTCGCAAAGGTGCGCTATCGTTTCGCTGTACCCGCAGAAGTTGCCAAGGGGGCTATTTGCCATTCCAATGATAAAAGAGTTCGCATTTAAGAACTCTACTTCCAAGCCATAGAGGGGCCAGAAGCGTGGAGTCACGTCATGGGAAGTTTACGCAAATTCATATACCATGGACCATCCCTCCCGTGTTGCCTAAACCGCTATACAAGGGCTCCATACAGATGCTAGCCGCGATATTGCCCCCTGGTAAGTAATCTGTACAAAATATCAATGAATCTCTTGCAATCGGTTTAATCTCTACGTAATCACAAGAAAGTATGAAACTCCTTGCTGTTAGGAGTCAGTGCGTGTTCGCCAATTGGGGATTTGTGGGTTCCTTTCTTACTATTACTCATATCTGTCCATTTCATTCTGTTCACGTCTGCTTGCAGAGAAAAACAGTCAAGCGTTTGCGAAAAGGGTGCGCATACCCCCAAACTAATGGTCGAATCGAGACAAAACATTGCAGGGGTATGCAAGGCGTTATATACCGTCTGACGTTGTGTCTGACGTTGTGTCTGGAGAAATTATGAATATCTGAGGTCATCGTGTCTCTCTTGTGGAAAATAGCACTTCTCCACGTTTGGAACGACTGGTGTAAAAGAACTAAAGGTCGAATCAGAAATGAATATCGAAGAAATAAAGAGGGTCTGAAAGTACAGAGATGCGGAAAAGTTAGGAAAGTCACAAGAAATTATGAAAGTCGCACTATTTTTTACCGCGCCGCCTAGATCACGGAGGCACTAGACCGATAGCAGCGTTAAAACTAAAAAGTTGACTGGATTGAAATTTTGCGAGAATACGGAGCAAATAGCAAAGCATCCGTGGGGAAATTTTCAAAATGCTAGGTTGGCTATAACGAAAAGAAAAAGGGAAACTGAGGGTCCCGATTTTCTTTAGTCACAACCATATGAAGCCAACAGATAATGAATTCAAGGCAAGTATAGGGGAAATTATTTGCAGTGTAAAAATTATTAGCTAAAGACCAGTGAAAGTTGATGAAAAAAGAAACTTTCCGCCGGTGGGGGCAGGACTCACAATATCTCCATAACAGATGCACAGAGTACTGCAAAACCCTGTATATAGAACGCTGTACAAAAGGGTGAAGTTAATTTGATATTTGTCGCGATAATTAGGATAAATAGGGGCCAAATTAATTATGTTGATTGAACTAGGTAATTAAATATATAGCTATAATTTGGACAACAAAGATTTCGAGGAGAAACATTGCACATTGCATCGTTGAATCGCTCTACGCGGCGATATGGTCACTGGAAATTGCTTCACGAAATTGGAAACGTTAAATTAAGCGCGTTAATCAGAGCGGGGTGCCATCAGCTACGTGAAGCCATCAGAGGATGGCTTCACGTGAGCAGAGCGTGTCTCGAGAAATAAACCGCGTTTAGAGGGCGCGGTGCTTTGCGGTGTCATAATCACCTTTGGCGGGAAAGTGTGACAAGCATCGCTGGTCTTTGATCAATGATTCTGCAAAGTCATATATATTAAGGCGAGGAAACCGTAGAACACTGTTCTGTGCTACTGCCTGTCCTCCGAAATTGAAGGCCTTTGCCTTTGCACCGCTGTCAACCCGCTAGACGGAAGACCTTTCTCGTTGAACAAGATTCTTGGACCACGACCTCGTATATCGCAGCTGTAGAAGGCCACACAAGCGCTGCTGCGATCTCTTGAGGTTACCGAACTGAAAGACCGTCTGCATATGATTCAGAGCTGAGAATTTTCACTACGTGGGCGACGTCTACACTGGACTTTCTTTCCTTTCCTCGATCTTTTGATGAAAATGGAAAATTGCCTGTACGTTTTTCATACAACAAAATTACGGAAAGGACCATGGACTAAAAGCTACAGAAGTGTAGCTTGAGTGCGCCTGAGGACTCTTCCCCCAGTGCAGGGTAGTCAACCCGGCTCACACCTCAGTCGTGGCCGTGTGGGACCTTGGCGCTGTTGTTCCCTCGGAACTATGCCGTCGTCCCTGCCATATCCCCTTCTTCCCCACTCTTTCCCTCTTTAATTCCTCTACTCCTATGTAGAGCTGTTGAGGTGCCCTATAATGAGAGACAGTTACTACAATCTGCATTTTACACCACTTTTTACTCCCCAACCCTATAATCTCAACCTCTCAGTCCTGGATAACCTCCCTGCCTTTCACATATCCTTTTCTCTCACTCTCTCTCTCTTTCAATGTCTTGAATGCGACTCTTTGAGAGAAGGAAATACGGAAAGTAGTTTGTCCCTGCGAATGAAGCTTTCAGTCCATCAACCTGCTGGTTGCTTCAGTGATACTGTGACACATGTGCCGTTTGTAGGTGCGGAAAAAGTAAAATCTCTAATATTAGGCGTATGTATAACAAAAGAAAAGCCCCAATGCGTTACCACAGCATAACACGCCAGAGAGATGTGCTGTTGTGTTTGTAATCATCAAGGCGACTCATGCGAATGCCCATGGTTACTTCCCACTTGTAGTCCCTTTGAAAGTTATTCGAAATGCGCTGAAAAGCGTCAAAGGTTGGCCGTAGCAAGGCGGCAGCCTTTCGTGTCCTTACATTCTATTGTTGCTTTGATTTCTTCTGGAGCCGGATTTCGGGATAACGGTCCAGCACCCACGTAGACTGAGCTCGTAAGGTTGACGTGCCGTCCGAAACGATGCGTGCATCGGCATGCTGGGCGGAGTGCGTTCCCGCTACGCTTCCGCCATTACGCCTGCATGTAACCGGCTGCACTACACCTGCCATACCTACGATGCGTTTAGTGACGCATCGTTTCCCTTCCTTGCCGGAGAGAGATCGCGCCCTTTCAGGCGTGACTCATTGGTGGAGTTCACGTGCGAGGCGGTAGCGGTGGTCGTCGAGGACGCGCTTGGCTTCGCGTGTTGCAACTCTTGGCGTCAGACAGGATAACGTCGGCTCGCGATAGCGGCGATGCGCTCGCTTGCACCGCGCGGACCGCTGTCGCCTGGAAACCTGTACCGGGAATAGTTGTGAAGAGCGCCCTTCCCACCGCTGCGCCATATCTTCCTCTGCTGAAGAGCGCGCTCATGAGAGCTCGTGTTATTGCAGCTGTAAGTAGCGATCGTGCTCTTTGTGCTGAGTTGCAGAGCGTTTACTGTCGTCCGTCGCGCGTCAACGGCGGCGCCTGTTGCTCGGGCGGGCTAAGCAGCGGTTACCTTCTCCCAGTTGCACGGAGCACTGTTGGTTCGTTTTTTTTTCTTTGATTGAGCACTGATAAGTATTGTGTAGCTACATATGCGCGTAGGCGGAAGGTACAGTCTGCGGCGTGTGCAGCGATCTGGCAGTCGCGCTGCAATAATTAAATTACCGCTCGTTCCGTCTTATTCTTATTTTGTTATCATTAGGGCTGTGCAAGTGCCGCTCATCACGAGATGTCATTGCGTAAAGCGTGTAAAACTTCGACATTCTCTTTCCTCGCCGCTGTTGGGATTGTTGAGACATTCTGTTTACTGCTTCGGTTTCTCTTCTTATGGCGCAGAAACCGTTTGCTGGACAGCAGATGTTAGGGGCATAACTATCGGTCTTACCTTCGAAAAGAAAAAAAAAATGCAGCAATATTTTTGCGGGCACGTAATTATTGCTTTGTGTGGAAAGCCCAGTTTTGAAATTGGCGATTCTTGCTGTCCCTATACGGTCCATTATGAAACATTTCTTAATCGCCCGTGGGTAAAATCAATGCATCCGAATCGGTTGTGGCTAGCGGTGACAGCTTCACAGCGACAGCTTCACTGTTTATTCAGCCACAGTGCCCAGATGTCTTAAATCAAACGAGCTGCAACGTAGGATGAAGCATATCGTCATTTGTACAACACACTTGCAGGTTATTCAGCCGTTTCCTCAGGTTATGGTGTCCACATATCATTAAAAAAAAAAAGTGTTGTTGACGTGCTCGGTCGTGCTATTTCGGCACTCGCGAATTCCGAAAGCGTTATCTTTAGGCTGGGAGTCGCATTGAGGCCCTCTTGAGTAGGCGTCGTATACAAATGGGTGTTATAATAGAATGCTGAAAGTAAAAGTTTCACTCTTTATTTGTTTTCGTCCGGAGCAAAGTGATTTCTATTTTAGTTTACTTTTCAATGCAATCAGTGCCATCTCAAGATGAATCTGGCAGTCAGGTTTTGGATATTCTTCATTACCAGGCTAGAGATAACTTCCTCCTAAAAAGAACGCTCCTGCGCTCTGTGCCATATTGTATCAAACGCCTTGACACTTTGTCAGGCATTCATTTGCCTTCATCTCATGGGCCTCGGAAAGTGTTTTTATTTCCTTTTAAGTTTGCTAAATGAACTGCAGACTTCAGATGTTGTTTTTACAACGATTGACTCGTCTTATTAGAGATTAGTATCAACCGTCTGATGAGTGATGAGATCACCGTATACAGCTCATAAAGAGCTACTGTAGAGCGCGTTCTGGTAATGTTTCGCAGATATTTACAACAACACATCTATCTTAGCAAAGTTAGTTGCGACCGTATAGAGAGGAGTATCGCGAGTGAGGAGTGTTTTCAGATCGTGGATTGACTTAAGGCTAGTTCAAATAGCTTGCGAGTCTTAACACTTTTAGGCGCTGTGCACACAATTGTACACGCCGAGATTGTACGTCAACAGCAAAAGCATTGATGAAAGTAATGATATTTAAAATGTGTTGCATAAATCTTGGAACCCTTTTTATTGGAATTGTGGTGCAATATTGAATAAAATGTGCACAATGTTTGAGTAATATGAGGGGAAAGTAGACGGTTTGGTATTTTTGCTCGGTGTAAGTATGTCGTTGTTTGCAGCGGGTTCACTTCTTTCTTTCTCTTTCACAATGTATTGCAACAGGTATAATTTCAAGTGGCTGGATTGAGGCTTTGCAAGCCTGCTAGACATTAAATAATTGATGTTCTCATATCTGATGTTTCTGTAGTAAGTTTTTGCGTGAGTCCACATTCTGTAAACTTGAAAAGTGTAACTGAAGAATTGAAAATTCTTATTGTATTCTGCAGCTGTTTTTATGATTCTGAAGATGTAAGGAATGCGGTGAAATTAAGGTTTATAGGTTTATATCAACAGAATTGATTGATGCCTGAAACGGTTAAAGAAAATGAACGCGGGATGAGACTGTAGGTTTGAGCCCTCAATAACGATCTCAATCCCTTGCTCTGCTGCAGCACACCAGAATGTCCACTGACACGACCCTGGTGGAAAAGTTCGAGGGCTGCCTAGTGGGCGCGCTGCTGGGCGACTGCGTGGGTGCCCCGTTCGAGACGGATTTCACGGGCAGTAACTTTCCGTCGCAGCAGACCTTCTTCCAGAATCTGCTGAAACACGCCGTAGTGCCTGGTCCCAGCGCTGGCCGGAACTTCCGCCCTTCCAAAGGTAAGTTACATCGCACTATAGAAGTATCGTAATTAAGCATACCAACAGGCTTAATTGTGGTCGGGTGGCGAAATTAAAACAGAACGCAGGCAGGATACAAGACAGAGCCGGTCTGTGAAAACGTTCTTATCAGAATCGAAACCAAGCAACGCAAAGGGTTTATATATGCAGATGGAGGCTTGAAGTGATCTACAGTGAGCAAGCAAGGGAAGCCTTTCCTTGTTTGACTGCTATTAATCACTTCTCAGGTTGAAGTATCATTCCTCCAGCTGCTTTTGCCTGTCATGCATTTATTGCTGAAGAGACGAGGGCATACTGCAGAAATGTAAGGTCCGGAAGTTATATCCTGTAAACCTGTCAAACATCCTGTTTTTGGTTTTGCTCAGTGCATCATTTTTGGTAAGGAATGTTCAATTTGCCTTATATACGCGCATATGGGGGCTTCTTACTCACACTGAGCGCCATATAGCTTCGGATCTCGAACCTCTTTGAGCCGCTCACATGTCACTCACGGACCCCCCTCGAGGGGCACGTTTTGTTTATTTTATGTGAAAGCGTACTTCCTAGAAGAAATGCCAAACTCATACTGGTGTGTTTTGTCGCTACGATCGACACTGTGAATCTACATAACGTTTGCGCTCGTGCCCAAAGCGAGGATGATGGCGCCAGCTGAAAGTGCAGTTGGTCGAAGTCGGAAATGAGGTTAGACAGTACTTTTGTTTCTTGTCCTCAAATTGGTGAACATCAGTGTAGATAGAGCAATTTCAATCATATAGGGCTTTCAAAAGCCTCGATGGAAATCTGCTTACCTTTAAACTGGCCATTTCAGACAGTGTCACGTCTCAGAGGGGTCCTCGTGGACACGCTTGACCTCATCCCAAGGACCCCAGTGGTCCGTGCACCAAACTGTTTGCGATACACTGCCATAGGGTAGCTATTGTTCTCTACATGATGGCGCTAGGAGCTCATTTCTGCGGACGCTATCATAGCCCAGTCTGTCTCAGAGCCGGCTTTAGTTGATGAGACAGCAGTCGGCGCCACAAGGCGCCAACATCTCTTAACCATATCAAAACAAAGGAAAACAAAAATAAGCCCGTGGCCTTTCATTTGTTGGGCATACTCTTAACGAAATCGAAATATTGCTTCGGGTTAGTAAGGAACGCAGTTTCTTACTAACCCGATTCGCATTCCGTTTATTCCGCATTCCATTACTAACCCGATTACTTTCGTTTCGCAGTTCACCCTGGCCATGGCGAGTACCACTACACAGACGACACCGCGATGACGATGTGCCTGGCTAAGTCACTACTTGCCAAGCGCCGCTTCGATGCCTTCGATTTGGCGAAAAGGTGATTCAGTTATTTATTTACATTTGATACACTAAATACTATCCATATAGTCGTTGCTTGTGCACCTTTAAGCGATATAATTTCTGGATTCGGCTGTTTCACAGTCAAAGTGTACGAGACCCAACGAGGCTCTGCATACGCATTTTCTTACCGTCAGCGCACGTACGTTGCAACTCTCACTGTAAAGGACCAATTTTAACATCTTTACGTGTGAATACTTCAGAGTATACAATGCGGCCTTGCTACATTGTCATTTGGTGAATGTACTGTGCGCTGAGCGCTCATTACTCGCACCACAATCACGAAGGTACCGCACAGTGACAGTCGTGCAAACGCATAGACGGTTTCCTGTTACTAAAATTTTCACGTTTTAATTTATGTCGCTAATGCACCTTGCTTACAGCTAACCTAAATGTGATTCAGCTTTGTGTCTTGGCGCTTAATAGAACTTCATCCTTCGCAGCTCCCTTTCATACTACGAGGCCGCATACAAATGATTTTTCGTCTGTTTCAGATTCACGACTGAGTACTTCGAGAACGAGGCTCTCGTCGGCGAGTACGGAAATGCGGTTCGGGACGTGTTTCGCAAGCTGAAGAACATAAACTACGAGGACCCGTACAAGCCTGGCCAGGAGCAGTTTGGCGGACGTGGCTCGTATGGGAACGGCGCTGCGATGCGCGTGGCGCCGGTCGCGTTGTTCTTCATGGATGACCTGGAGAAGATGGTCGAGGTGAGCGTCCTGTGCTACCTGAACCCCCCCTCTCTCCCACGCACTATATATATATATATATATATATGGCACAGGTTTAAGATCTAAATATATTGGGAAGATATATGCGTGCAGCAAAAATAAATATATGCTTGACTATAATGCGTAGAAGAACTAAAGTGACGTTCAAAGAAAAGGCGCTTGTAGATTTCGAATCAGCTTTTTTTTTTTAACATGTCTGATACTATTCAGCGATGCGATACCATCAATTGCATTCTCAAGCTTTCCCTTTGAAGCAAATATTCGAGAGAATATAATGTAGCAATGCGTAAACTGCTAGATCGCCCTTGTATGAAACCACGCAAGGAATAACTTACATATAGAACGTTTTCTATCTACTCTACCACCGTTTTTTCTGTGTACTGTCGGCAGAGGCATTTATACCAATCTATTATAGACACCGTCCACGAAAAAATATCGATTGTTTTCTCTATACTGCTAAAGACAAGCACCAGGCGCGCTATAGAGGCGTACGCTCACTCCATCATCCGGTTGGTGTTCCAGGCGGCGAGAAACCAGGCCAAGATCACGCACAGCAACAAGATAGGCTACAACGCGGCCATCATGCAGTGCATGGCTGTATATCTTGCGCTGAAGAGTGATCCTAAGACCCCGCTGGACCCCGTGGTGTTCATCGACCACCTCATAGCCTTAATGGACAAGCTTGAAGAGGCCATTGATGGATTCAAGTGAGTGAAATATATTTACTTGAAGTGCCAAAAAAGTTGCAAACATTCATTTTTTTTTTCATTTTTTTGTGCGTGTGCTTTAAGTAGCGCTCGCGCGAAAATCGGGCAAACACTTGTAATGCACGCATCGTAAGGAGGAGCACATATATGTTTCTTGTCTTATTCGTATTGTGGGTTAGAACACCGCCTTGCAGGCAGTAACTTAATTAACAAACATATATAAGATAGTACGCAAGAATGTGTGCTCCCTTCCTTATGATATCGAAAGACTTTATGGTGTGTTCTGCACACGTTACAAGACACTTACATGGGCTAGACACTATTTATGGACCACTTACAGAGTCTAGACGCTGACGTGCTTTGCTTCTTTTCTGCTTTCTTACAGGCCGTTGGTATTCAAGTTAATGCACATAAAAAAGATACTGTCCAATCCAGAGCTTGATCCTACACCAGCGGAAGTGGCCAAAACGCTGGGAAACAACATCACAGCGCAAGGATCTGTGCCCACGGCAATCTACAGCTTTTTGAGATCACAGAGAACCTTGAAAGACTTCGAGGTAAGAATTTCGCAGAGTGCACACTGTTGCCATGCCGTTTCCTTTGGGATATAACATCTTCGTTTAGAATCTTCGAAGCAGTTAGAGTGCAGTTGCATACGGTTACAGCCATGGGTGCCGCTTATAATATCCCCGTTGTACTCTTGCAACTGCAGAATAGAGTTGCCTGCGCGCATCGCGGCTGTAGTAAACGCAAGTTTAGCTAGAAGCTGGCGGCGGCGGTAAATGTAGCGGTAACGCGGCATCCTAAAGCATTCCATTAGTTAAGTGCAGCAACATCTCCTTGTTCTTGTTTAGACAGTGCTTTGGTGTTGGCGAATGAGGAAAGGTTGTTGTATAAATTTTCTGGTACGGTTTCGACGGTAGCCGCTTGAGAAACACCCGTACTATTCTTCAAGATAGATAAGGGGTCACGTGAATGTGGATACTTGAATCTATCAACAGAGGCCGAACAAGTAATGCCTCGGCCCGGAGCCAACGTTTCGACAAGACTACTCGTTTTTATCACCTTTTATCGATGCATCCACTTCAGTGCATTCGATTAGGCGCCCGGAGCGCGCATGGTTACAAAATTTTTCCCATCGCCGTGGAGTGCCATGCACTGAAGCGCCGTTCTCACGCAAGCCGTGAACCGGAGCTGCCACCCATCTTTCTCGAGTCATGGTGGAGATGTCGAGTGAATGAACGTTCTGAAACACGGTGCAAGAGTGCATTGTGGAGTCTAACCCTGGTTTGTGACTGAAAAAAAAAAAAATTAGCGGGCTCCAGGACTGTAAGTTTCAACGCGTATTGTTATTGAAGACTTTGCCATTCGTTTTACGCAGCACGAGAGCCCGTTCGTGCGCTGCCTGTACTTCGCGGTGGCGTGCGGCGGCGACGCGGACACCATCGCGTCCATGGCATGCAGCATATCGGGCGCCTTCCACGGCATCTCGGCCATTCCGAGCGTGCTCCAGCGCCAGTGCCAGGCCATCGACGAGGTGACGCGGATAGCAGACGGTCTCGAGGAAGCGGTGTCCAAGTGACCCTCGCTACACCGGCGCCGGCCGCCACTTATTTATGTATGGAACGCGCGCCGAGCAGCAAGCAGTCTACCGCCTGGTGGTGGCGCGGGTTTTCCACGCCCGTCTCTCCCGTGCCGGCACTTGCTAGAGCAGCCGGGCTGTCGCGCTTCTCGATGCTTGCCTTGATCTGGATGTATAAATGATGAATGGAGGAGTAATGAGTTTTATTATATGTTGTATTGTGTTGCAATCAGCGCCACTCGCTCGTCTTGTTTTATTGCCTTGTATTGAGTAAAAAATTAGAAACGCTCTGGTTTGCTGACTTTCTTTCCACATTGCGGTGGGCAAAGTGTGCTTTTGCGAACGCCTCTGTCCGACCGCGAATCGCGTTCGCTGAGCGTGACATCACCCCTTGATAACTACCTCACGTTCAGCCGCGATAAATGTACACAGAGAATAGTACGAATCACACGAATACCCAAGGAAGGTACTTCATATTTGTATAATTTGTTGCGTACTACGCCTCCTCAAATTTCTCAGAGGGGCTGGGTTGCAGGCTTTAGGGTCCACGGTGGAGGGATTCCGTGCTATAAGGCCAGGGACAAAATTTATGGCGGCATGTTTTTTTTTTCTTTTTTAGAATCATGTAAATGGAGAAATGAGATTACAGGCCACTAAGATCCCTGAACTGGCCGAACAAAGCCCACACGAGCACTTTACATCGGTATACTGGTTCGTGCGAGAGCACGAACCAGTGGCGACAGCAAGTGCACGTACCAGAATGCTTACAAACTCTCTGGTTTGCTTACAAACTTAGGCGGTGCATTTACAATGTACCACTTTAGTTTGTAAGCCAGATAACAAGCTGTAAATACGCATTTTGCTTTCTCGTGCAAGTAATTTCCACCTCTTCGAGTAATCCAACTCAATGACTACAAATGTGCTATTGGCGACAGGGCATATTTAAAAATTTGGTTTACTCGAAAAAAAAAAATTACACCTACTTTTATAGCAGAAGAAAAAAAAAGTCAAATGCCTTCTTTTTCCTAGCTTCATTTGTAGTATTACCGCTACAAAGTCTGCAGAAAGTAAGCGATTGGTAGAATAGAATGGCGATGATGTTCATGGCCACGCACATAGTCATGAAAACATGTGATGGTCATGAAAGCTCATGGTCGTGACAGTCCACGCTGATACTCTGTGTCCCTTGCCCTTCCAGATGATGACAAAAAGTGAACAGCTGAGTCGAAGTAGCGATAAAAAAATACTAGACATGCTTTCAGACTTTTAGACTGACACTTTGCTTCTTTTTGCACAACAGCCGACGAGTACCTTTTTGTATGCGACAATCTTTCACGCGTTGGATCAATCCCCACTTGCGGACCAAGTGGACACGAGCAATCTCATAAAAGTGATTATCGGTGGCAGTACACTTACCTCATCCGTTCTGGGAAGTGTCGTTCAGAGGTGTCGTTCAGGAAGCAGCGTAAGCCGGACTGCTTCTCTTCCTTCACTTTCGATTTCTACTGACCAACTTATATTTCACAGAAAACGAGGAATGGAAATTTCTAGCTGAAAACCCCATAGGCGAATCGCAGTTACGCTCTTCTGCAAGCAGCTGTGTTAAAGTTTTAAAATTTGACTGATGAACGTCCAAGGCCAAAAGCAACAGCTGACATGCAATACGGCTGAAACCAAATTTCTTAGAAGTTAATGTAATGTTCACGGAAAACTAAAAAAAAAAGAAAAAAAAACAAGTACATACCCGTTACAGTGAGAGAGAGAGAGAGAGAGAGAGAGAGAGAGAGAGAGTAAAACAACATTATCTAAATAAAGATCGTGCTTGGATACCCGTTACAGAGGGCGTGGGCTGTAGGTAATAAATAGTGTACAACACCCCATCGTTGTAAAGTGTAATCAGGCGAATCTTGCAAAAAAAATAAGAACGTTCAAAATTATAATATAACTGCATGATTTCGCTATCATTGCATCTAGCGTTACAGCTGTTTTCCAGGCTAACATCTCCAGCTTTTCATCAAAGCAAGCATCGCCGGCCTCTACCTCTCGGCTTTCATATACTACTTACAGAATGATTCTGAAGATTAATAGAAATTGTAACATAGACAGCCCATAAGCATGCTTATCCTTGCTTTTACTAGAGATTATGGGTGATGAAGTTTCTATAAAAAAAAGCCATACTTGTTCGAATGATTGTCGCAGCAGAATTCACAAAGCCATCTTTACAGCGTATAGTATTTAAGGTGCGAAAAGGAAGTATATACGCGCCATAGCTGAAAGTGTTACCCCATATGCTAATGCACGCTGGGACGTGCGTTACAATTCCTAGCACCTGTAACGCACCGAAGACGGCCCTCCTTATTTCAGGGAAAGGCGAAAGAGAAGGTACGGCTAAAATATGGGCAGCAGTCGACAAGAGCACGCTGCAAAGGACGATGCTATAAGCATAGCTCGGAGTAACAATGTAGGGGACTGTCCTCGGTTCACTAGGCGGCTGTCAGAGTTGTGCGCGCATATGACCAACTTAAGGAATAACAACAGAAAAAAGGGATAGCGTTATTAAAGGACGTATTTTGTATTCAATGCGACGTGCAAGGAAGTTTATACGGTATGCATTGACATCAAATGAAAACGGACCGGAGCTGTGAGTTTCATACGTGGCGTGCATTATTACGCTGTAGCCGACGGAAATTGGTATTCAGGAGTGTGCCACGGACTCGCATCGGTCCGGCCAGGGACGGTCGGGCGCAGCAGGAATAATGGGTCCATTCGATTAACTCCGAGGCTGACAAAGCACGCGGGTCTATTCGGCCACGTTCAGTCGGCTCGCGCTCGCGATCCTGCAGGGCGCCGTACAAGGGATCGGGTCAGTGTTGTTCGAGCGGGAATTTCCCTGTCGTATCGCGTGCTACACTGAGCCAGTGGTGTTGGGCTTTGAGGTAAGGAAGCCGGATAATCCATTTAATTTACCGCGTAACCCTGCAATGATCTGTGAAGGAGAACGCTAAGATAAAGGCTCACGCCTTTCGGCAAGAGAGAGCATTCCTCTGTACTGCATACGCGTGCTAGGTCTAGCAGTCACAGTGTATATTTGGGGGCCATTAGGAAGAATATAACAACTGACACGAATATCCTCATAAATAGTAGTGAAGAGGGAAAACAACATTACGGATGGAAATGAACCCCTTATATATAGGATGCGGCAACTTTAGCTCATGACGTAAAAATGAAATGGCCGGAACGTACGCGCGCAGAATAAATAAACTGAAGATACAGGACGGATAACCATATTATAATACTGTATAACGCAAGCTGAATACAAAATTACCTAAAACTGTGAAAAGATTGAATAAAGAAAAGTTATCTACATACGTGAACACAGGCCGAGTTTCTCAGGGTAACCAACGCTGCTTTAAAACCTAAATTTTATTTGCTTTTTGGTTTTCTTATTTTTCCTAATGATACTTTCAGTGTTAACATGATTTGTATGCTGCTACAAGATGTACAGTTGTGAAACATGGAACCATGATGATTATAGGGTCGTCGACGCTGCTTTAAGATTGGAATGTTTAGAATATATCTAATAAAAAATTTTGAGAACAGAAACTTTACTGCTGTTGTAAAAAAAAAAAAAAAAAAAAAAAAAAACTGCTTGGCCCACTGGGAACGTGGGTTCTCGAACTCCAAGAACGACACCTAGACTGGGAGAGAAAACATTCTTTACCTAACGCAGCCATGGGAGCTATAACGCAAAGCTAGTCCAAACTGTTTCTGTTCCAATTCTGCAATCAGCCCTCCACAACTGGGCAAACATTTTTAGGGCCACGCCCACTTCGCCTCTCTGCCACGCGATGTCACGAAAACCGCGAAACACGCCTGCTATGACGTGTAAACACTGGCCCGTTCCGATAGGAATAGAAGATGCTTGCCCATCGATTGCTTTGGCACTGGCTACTCGGAGCTGGCGGGCAAAATGGATTTATTTGCGTATAATAATTTTTTTTTTGCCTGGCAGTGTAACACTTTCGAATCCTTTCGGCGCATATACGACATCTCTCTGCCAACTCTTCTTCGCGAGGATGCGTTTTAGCGGCGTTCTTAACCTGCCGTAGCACGTACGCCGGCACGATTTTCGACCAGCCACCGCAAACTAAGCAAGGAGAAGCGGGTCAAACGCAGACGCCGACACCACCTTCCTCATCCGGTTATTTCTACTTTCACTTCGCTAGCTTGGCCCAATCGAAGCCCTCTCCACTTTTGCGTGCTGCTCGCCTCTTGTCAGCCAATCAGATAAGAAAAACATTCGGCAGAACCCATCTCACGATGGCTGTCGACGGTAATGCGTTAGCACTGAATCAATATAGCCACACAACGTATTGCCACCGTAGAGACGAGTTGTGTATGAGGCGTGTATTGCAGTGGGACGCCTCTTTCTCGCTTCTCTAAGAACAGTTGGCGCCATCTAGCGCCGCCGCCGCGAAGCCTGCGCGTGGCCTCCGAAATGCCAGGCGTACCGATACGTGCGAAAGCTGCGAAACGCTTCATGCGGTAACCGGGCTCTTCTCTCGCGCTTCTTTCTGGACATCTTGTGGCGCTGCTGAGAAGTCCGCGCGTGGCCTCCAAGACGAGAACCGTGTCGCGCCGGTGCCTGCGAACACTAAAAACAATTCCCTCGCTTGCCGCACATTCAGCGGCACATACTCAGTGTCCCAAGTTGACGAGGCGTTCATTGAGAAGCGGCGACCCACCCAGTACATTTGTGGCACAGCTGCATCGATGGTACAGAAAGCCACGAAAGCTTTATTGCAGTACCTCAAGTCGACAGGTCTTGGAGACCGTTTGTAGACTCGGTGCGAACCTTCAGATGTGCGCGAAACTGAGCTCTCTCTCTCTCTTCATCCATTAACCCCCTTCCCCCAGTGCAGGGTAGCAAACCGGACGTGTGTCTGGTTAACCTCTCTGCCTTTCCACTCTTCTACTTCTCTCTCTCTGCTAAGGCGTCGGGTTGCTGTCCTCTCAGATTCCGCTCAGCATCGGATAAATTTGAGGGATCTTTTTCGTGATTGTAGGGCAAGACATTCCCAGTGGCATATACCTAGTTAGCCAAGCTGGTGTCAAACATGTTCATTGAAGAGCGACAAACACCTATACTGGCATATACCCAGTGACCCAAGTTGGCATCAAAGAGGTTCATTGAAGACCAGCGCAGATCGAGTGGGTACGTAGTAGCCGGTGCTCCAAGTCGGTGTCAGTTTCTTTTAACAGCGGTGCCTACCCAGTCCCGCATCTACAGTGACTCACGTCGGCGTGAAAGAGCTTCGTTGAAGAGAGGCACGCACGTACTCACTGGCACACACTAAGGGACCCAAATTGATCCGATGGGTGGTTTCGAACCCTGTTACCTCGACGCAGCAGCCCGATGTACTAACCATTCGACCACGGACTACCAGGGACCCAGGTAGGCGGGAAAACGATTTGTTACAAACATAGATAGATAGATAGATAGATAGATAGATAGATAGATAGATAGATATAGATAGATAGATAGATAGAAAGAAAGAAAATCTCCGGAAAGTGCATGAAGTACCCTAATAATGCGAACGCATTAAAGCATGTAAAGGTAGGCAATGCTACTCGTTTTGAAAACAGAAGAGACATTCTATATAAACGAGAAGAGTGCTTGATTGGGCTCTTCAAACAACGCTACGGGTCGCCGCCCGATGCTTGCGTCGGCGCAGTTACGTAAATTTGCCGTCAGAAGATTGGAATAAAGTCGGACTGGGAATAGTTTTACGTTATACGGCCCTAGGGCCGTTCTGTGTGGTTCACCTCTTTCTAGCATGTGCCATCCGCGCTGCTGCTCTCCGGTCATGCACGGTCCTCTTCTTCACAAAAGCCCCAAACTTGCCGGAGAATACGTCTGACACGGGAACTAAACGTCTTTATCGGTGTGCCAATGATGATAAAAACGTTTTGTTGGATTTCGCCGGTGATAGCTTCTCCCGCAGTTGTCGACAACCTGCGACCGCTTTGCTACGCGCATACGCGCTATTGCTCATACTGTGCGCGATAGTACATTTAATAACGGTCGTAGCCAGGCAGTGTAGCTCTTTCGCGTATTCACTACTACGACGAGTTCAACGCTTCGCAAGCAAGCGCCGGGCGCTGACTATGGAGCGGGGACATCGAGCCCGCGAACTGTTGGCTGGATAAATAAACATGGCGGCACCGACGTAGGGCTGTCACTGTATGCACGTGTCGCTGGAAGGAAACGTGAAATAAATGATGCTCAGGCGGCCGCACTGGGCGAGATTCCCGCGACCGGTGCAATTGCCCCCCGTGTGCAGCTTGGACCAACATTAGTAGAACCAAACTCGTGCACAGATGCACAGAGGCCTAGAGTTCACTGGAGGAAAGGCGGAGGAGACTGGCTCAGGCGACTGTTATGCCTAGCCCAGCTGCGTAAATACCTTTCGTCCGGCAGTACTTTGAGACCCCAGTCTGAAAGTATTCCGGCGAGCTGTGGACGATCATCTGGCCTTTGCCTAGCGAAGTTTCGCGTTGTTTTGTCTGGGTGGTTTCACGTTGTCGGCGCCAAGACATCGTCACCACCGAAGAACGCGAGCTGCCCGCTGTAAACCGCGCTGCGTCTACTGGGAATATTTGTACTGCATTAAATTTACATATTGTAAATAGTGTCGTGGTAGTTCCGTACAATCATGCCGCCGTCAAAGCTTTCTTGTGTAGATTGTCGCCGTTGGTAGACGATACTGGAGCGTTCTGCTTTCATTACGCAAAGCACGACGCTACTGAGGGACTACCATCCATCTTCTTGGCCTGCGTTGTACGACCCTCGATGAACCCCAGTGGTTGTGCGTCTCGACGCGACCAGGATCATCGCGGCCTCCTTATTTTTCTGAAATATACCGAGTTGGCTTCCCGTTTGTAGCTTTTTTTTCTTTGTTTGCGAGCGACAATATCTTGGATATTATTTTTACTTTCTTAACATTCGTTTATTACAGCGACCTGGAGGGATTTTTTTTTCCTGTTTCAACTGCCATGCTCTACTCTTTGGCATTGTCTTACTTTATTTAGTCTTTGAGGTTCTGTCACGTTGTTCTTTCTTTTTCTCTTCCATTCCATTTTTCTCTTCCATCTTCCATTGTTATGTTCCTGAAGAGTAGACAGGCGTCGTGCCCCTTCCGGTAGTGGTTGCCAGCCTGCACCTTGTCTTCTTCTAGCTTTCAGGTCTATGTATGTTTTCAAACCAAATAATAATAATGAATGGTTCTAAGAGAAGAAAGAATAAATAACCGGTAAATGATTTGGAAAGGCATTTGCCCTATAAGCGATTTGTTAATTTTAGTTACTCATACCGAAAATAGCAGATAAAAGACGTGCTTTCTGGCCACACAACAAACAAGCTTGTTCACTTCACCGCGTGCGTTATATCTACCAGACATATTCAAAATTGCATCAACGTCTTCAACATAGCCCGGAACAGCGTGTTCCAATGAAGTTTCATCAATGCGTACATAATGGGAATAGTAACGGAAAGAAACATATAGATACAGGCGAGCGTAAATGAATGCCAATAGAAAGTGCCAGAAACAAAAAATAGCAGTCAGAGGGACTGAAAGCTAAAAGCTAATATAAAGCGCAGTGACATATAAAATAACAAAGGAAGTCAAGCGTTACAGCGGCCATGCAGTAAGAAACTAACCGGCTGAGCAATGCGAGTACTTCAGGTCATCAAACCACGCAGCCTGGAAGACCAGTTTTGCATAACTGTTACGACGGCACGATGCTATCAAAAGTTTCAAAGCCTCTGCACGTCAGCGGACCTGGCACCTGCTGGACTTCAATGTGCATGGCAATGCCCTGAATATGGGCAACAATGGTTAAATTCTCTCATACATTTGGGAGTGAAGGGCTACGAAATCACCACCGCATCCTGTCCCTTCCTGTCTGTTATCCTGTCTTTACTTTTTTTTTCTGTGATACTTTGACCACTTTTGTATACATGTGCTTCTGCGTGGCAAGGACTCCGCCAATTTGCCCTTCGGCAAGCCTTGTTTGTCGCGGATTTGCAGCGAAACTGCGAACGTGCTTCAAATTTTTTGGCAATGGCTGTGCGTGGTAGTGTAATCAATATAGTGAATAAAACAAGGCGCTCTCATCTAATTAGAGTGACGCACCCCCTTGCGGTAATTCAGAGGCATAACTGTGCTCATAAGCAACAGTATAACGCCAAATGAGCGTTGCCTTCGCTTCTCATTCCTATGACTGCGTGTGGGGTTGGATTCACTGCGAGCACAGTGAAAAGTTCAGTTGGCGCGTAATATGAAAACTGGAACCCACCCGGCGCAACGGATGGTAAAAACTTTATTGATAAAAGCACCTGCGAGATTGCCGGCCCGGGCTCAGGCCACCCGGGAATTATGTGCGGTGAGACATAGACTTTCCGCCGCTGCCCGGGCCCGCTGGATTGCCCATAGTTGGTCGTGTAGATCCGAGCTAGTCAGAGCGCTTAGCCATCGCTCCTCAAGAAGGTCCAGTTCTATGTTGTCCTCTCTGTATATTGCTCTGATCTCTGTGCATTTCCATAAGACGTGTGCCATGTCTGCGTGTTCGTGATTGCAGAGCTTGCAGCTCGCTTCTGCATGGATTTTACTCCGTTTAAGTGTACTGGGTTTCTGAAGGTTCTGGTTTGCAACCTTCTCCAATCTGTTTCTTGAGATCTGGGTCGGTATTTTGTAGCGATGCGTTATGCCTTATTCTATACTAGTCTTATCATCCACCACTCACGGCCGGCTGATCCCGTTGATAGCGTGAGCGGACCGTCACTCTGACCACTGACAAAGCGCGAAAAGCACGAAAAGCCATTAGCACCGAAAAGGCATCGCTACAAAATACCGGCCCTGTCTAGTTGTTTGTGGGGTTGTGGGTATGCTTCTCTTTGTTCCTTGTAGTGTGTCAGTATGTCGTGGTACGTGACTAGTCTGTCTCTGTCGTCCTGTATCGCTACTTCGTCGTCGTCGCCTCCTCCGTCTTCCCCATCGCCTCCGCCGCAGTCCTCACCCCCTCCGCGGGGAGTGCGGGGTGTCGAGCCGTCACGTTTTAGTTATGCGCGTAGCGTAGCGGAGCAGACCTTTCGTATTTGCAGCACCCTCTGGCCAAATTCAGCGTACAGTGAAACAAAATAAAAAACCGTTTTGTCACTTTTACCAAGTAAGGCGAACATATATAACTTATTTGTTCATGAAGTATCTAGAAGGGTACTTGTAATGCTTTACCGGTCCATTTTATCGAGTGGAAAACGAAGCGTCGACTTGGTGAATGCCCCGTGTTAGCCAGCGAGGTTGCATTTCGAATCCAATCCAATCCTTTCTGACGCCAATGCGCTGGCGACTTTTTTGTTAGCTGTGCTGTTCACTTTATTTCTTTAAAGAACCAGTTGGAGGCGTATTACACAAGTTATTCGAGCTCGCATGACTAGCGCCTCAATCCAAGGTGTTTCGATGCACGCGCCCTCTCTCGCGCGTGCATCGACCACCCTCGCTAGCGAAAGACGGCAGCAACGCTACACAGCTTGAAAGCGGACCGTGTTTCTCGCTCCGCTCGCTCGCTTGCGGCTAAGCGGAGGGCGCATGCGCATTCGTGATTCCGCTACGCTCAGCAGCTAAGCGGAGCGTAAAAACGCTAAACTAAAACTGTCTACTGTTCGAGCCGCGGTGGGTTAGTTCTCGCGCGGCTCGGTGGGCCTTCTCGTTGAGGTTGGGAGGGGTGCTCGGGTCTTCTGTGGTTACTTCCCCCATGTGTGCCGGGATCCATTTGATGTATTTGGGTGTGATTTTGCCGTTCTTGAAATCTACTGCTCTGCGGTTCAGGATTTTGGGCGCCTCCGTGGAGACCCAGCCCTTTGTGAAGCAAAGCTTGCGCAGGAAGCAATCGACGGTGGAAATGACACTTGGTTTTCGTGTTCAATACGCTGGATACCATGCGAGAGTTATAGGGGTAATAAAATGAGAGGCTTCTTGCCAGCGGCTGGTGTGGCGTCACGTAGAAAAACCTAATTATATTTCTTTAATTTGTGTTGACGAAGTGGGAAGCAAATCTAGCAGGTGAGGCATCCGGTTCAACATAAGGGGCTACGTCTATGGCGTTGTGAAAATGTATAGTAAATATAAAGAAAAGTCTACTGAAAAAACCGAGAGTCGCGATATACTTTACTATACCCTAGGACACGCCGACAAGCCCACGAACGAGTGTGCAGGACAGAAGCAAAAAGAAGGCACTTCTTGCGTGGCGGTGTAATAGCGCTGACGGCAGCAGTGAGCTCTCGGCAAGGATGGCAGAGATACGGAGATACTTCTGGCTCGAGCTTTTCCTCTTCCCTCGTATCCCACACTAAGAAGGGGCTCAAGTCACGTTCGATGAAAAGGAATCCTTAGAATGAAACGTGGTCAGCACTGCTCTAGCGGCAGGCGTTGCTTTTTGGTTCGCAGTAGCAGGCTGCAACTTGAGCTCGCTTTACCGACGGACCATGCGCGCATCTTCACGAATGGCGATTTTCAACTGGAACGGCGCTCGCTTGGCATTCCATGTCGAAAGGGCGACGCTCTCACTAGATTTTGTGGTATGTTCGCGCTTATTTTGTACACAGAGTGCGCAGAAGATTGGGTTGCAAGGCGCCCGGCTGCAAATAAGAAAGCGGGAGTCCTCAGTCGTTCTGAATGCATTCAACACTTGAATCCTTCCTTCGCAACACGCAGGAACGCGAAATATGTGCCATGCCCCACTTAGGCGACACCGCGGCGCATATTACGTGCGCCACTGCCATAATGCATTCCTCGACCCGCTTACGGGCGGATATTTCTGCTCATCTCGCCGGACAAAGTCGACCGATGGTCGGGGAAGAAAGAGCTGGAAGACCAAACATAGTCTTCTAGCTAGTGAGCGCGTTTTGTTTTCTCCGCTTGGCTGACGGATGGAGAAAGGGTACGTGACCGCCGAGCAGAGCCACGTCCTTGCGCCTTTCGGGATGCGGTCGTGCCTCTCTTTTCATCATTACGCTTGCATTCGCCACATCGTGTAGGTGAACTTGGTCCCACCGGCATCAGCGGTAGCTGCAGTGTCAATGTTAGAGAGTAGGTGAGCGGGCGTCTCCTCCTCTACCCCGGCGGTGGCTGCGCATGACTGTCGGTGCGGCTGAGAGCATACGCGGACCACGCACCGTATCTTGGATGTAATCTGCCGCGGGTGCAAAACAGGCGAGCCGAGATGGCTGGGGCCTTGATGCGTGCTGTCTTACCGCGCGCTTAGTGTTCATCATCATCATCATCATCATCATCATCATCATCAGCCTATATTTTATGTCCACTGCAGGACGAAGGCCTCTCCCTGCGATCTCCAATTACCCCGGTCTTGCGCTAGCGTATTCCAACTTGCGCCTGCAAATTTCCTAACTTCATCATCCCATCTGGTTTTCTGCCAACCTCGAATGCGCTTCCCTTATCTTGGTATCCATTCTGTAACCCTAATGGTTCACCGGTTATCCATTCTACGCATTACATGACCCGCCCAGCTCCATTTCTTCCGCTTAATGTCAACTAGAATATCGGCTATCCCCGTTTGTTCTCTGATCCACACCGCTCTATGCCTGTCTCTTAACGTTAGTCTTAAGATTTTTCGTTCCATCGCCCTTTGTGCGGTCCTTAACTTGTTCTCGAGCTTCTTTGTTAACCTCCAAGTTTCTGCCCCATATGTTAGCACCGGTAGAATGCAATGATTGCACACTTTTCTCTTCAACGACAGTGGTAAGCTCCCAGTCAGGATTTGGTAATGCCTGCCGTATGCACTCCAACTCAATTTTATTCTTCTGTAAATTTCTTTCTCGTGATCAGGGTCCCCTGTGAGTAATTGACCTAGATAAACGTACTCCTTTACAGACTCTAGAGGCTGACTGGCGATCCTGAATTCTTGTTCCCTTGCCAGGCTATTGAACATTATCTTTGTCTTCTGCATATTCATATTCAACCCAATTCTTACACTTTCTCGATTAAGGTCCTCAATCATTTGTTGTAATTCGTCTCCATTGTTGCTGAATAGGACAATGTCATCAGCAAACCGAAGGTTGCTGAGATATTCGCCGTTGATCCTCACTCCTAAGGCTTCCCAGTCTAAGAGCTTGAATACTTGTTCTAAGCATGCAGTGAATAGCATTGGAGAGATTGTGTCTCCTTGCCTGACCCCTTTCTTGATAGGTAACTTTCTAGTTTTCTTGTGGAGAACCAAGGTAGCTGTGGAATCCTTGTAGATGTTTGCTAAGATATTCACGTATGCCTCCTGTACTCCTTGATTACGCAATGCCTCTATGACTGCTGGTATCTCTACTGAATCAAATGCCTTTTCATAATCTATGAAAGCCATCTAGAGAGGTCGATTGTACTCCGCAGATTTCTCGATTACCTGATTTATGACATGGATATGATCCATCGTAGAATATTCCTTCCTGAAGCCAGCCTGTTCTCTTGGTTGGCTGAAGTCAAGTGTTGCCCTGATTCTATTGGAAATTATCTTGGTGAATATTTTATACCATACTGAAAGCAAGCTAATGGGTCTATATTTCTTCAGTTCTTTAACGTCTCCCTTCTTATGGATTAGTATAATGTTGGCGTTCTTCCAGCTCTCTGGTACGCATGAAGTTGTGAGGCATTACGTATAAAGGGCCGCAAGCTTTTCAAGCATGATATCTCCTCCATCTTTGATTAAATCTACTGTTATTCCATCTTCTCCAGCAGCTTTTCCCCTGGTCATGTCTTTCAAGGCCCTTCTAACTTCAGCGCTAGTTACAGAAGGAGCCTCTGTATCCGGTTCATCACTATTTTGAATCAAAGTAGCTTGGCTGTTTTGGGCACTGTACAGGTCAGTATAGAATTCTTCCGCTGCTTTTACTATGTCATCGAAATTGCTGATTATATTACCATGCTTATCTTTCAGTGCATACATCTTGCCTTGTCCTATGCCAAGCTTTATTCTTACTGATTTAATGCTGCGTCCATATTTTACGGCTTCCTCAATCTTTCCCACGTTATAATTTCGAATATCCCTTACTTTTTTCTTGTTGATTAGTTTTGACAGCTCAGCGAATTCTATCTGATCTCTTGAGTTAGACATTTTCATCTTCTGTCGTTTCTTTATTAGGTCCTTTGTTTCTTGGGAGAGCTTACCTACTGGTTGCCTTGGTGCCCTACCTCCCACTTCAACTGCTGCTTCTGAGATCAACCTAGTTACGGTTTCATTCATTACCTCTATGTTGTCTTTATCTTCCTTTTCTAAAGCTGCATATTTGTTTGCAAGCACCAGCCTGAATTGGTCTGCTTTTACCCTTACTGCCTCTAGGTTGGCCTGTTTCCTCTTGACTAATTTCACTCTCTCTCTCCTCAAATTGAGAGAAATCCTAGACCTCACTAAGCTATGGTCACTGCACTTAACCTTACCTAACACTTCTACATCCTGCACTATGCTTGGATCGGCAGAGAGTATGAAATCTATTTCATTCCTTGTTTCTCCATTAGGGCTTTTCCAAGTCCACTTCCTGTTGCTGCGCTTCCTGAAGAAGGTATTCATTATTCGGAGCCTATTCCTTTCCGCGAACTCTACTAACATCTCTCCTCTTGCATTCCTAGAATCGATGCCGTAGTTGCCAATTGCTTGCTCACCAACCTGCTTTTTTCCCCACTTTTGCATTGAAGTCGCCCATGACTAAAGTATACTGAGTTTGCACCTTTCTCATTGCTAGTTCAACATCTTCATAAAACTGTTCTATTTCTTCATCATCGTGACTAGAGGTTGGGGCATGGGCTTGTACTACCTTCATTTTGTGCCTCCTATTCAGCTTTATTACGACGACTGCTACCCTCTCATTAATGCTGTAGAATTCATCAATGTTGCCCGCTATGTTGTTATGCACTAGAAATCCTACCCCGGATTCTTTCTTATCTGGAAGACCTCTGTAGCAGAGGACGTGGCCGTTAGTCAGCACTGTGTAAGCCTCACCAGTTCTTCTAACCTCACTAAGGCCAATAATATCCCAGGAAATGCCTGATAATTCTTCAAATAGTCCTGCTAAGCTAGCCTCACTCGATAGGGTGCGCGTGTTGAACGTTGCCAGGTTCAGTTTCCATTGGCGGCCTGTCCGGACCCAGAGATTCTTAGCACCCTCTGCCGCGTAGCAGGTCTGACCGCCGCCTTGGTCAGGTGCTCCGCAGCCACTGGGAACTGAGGGCCATGGGTTAATTGTCGGAGTCATGAGGGAGGTAGTGGCCGAATACTGCACCAGGGAGGCCAATTCCTGTTCTGGTGAGGGAGTGACTTTGATGAAGCTTAGTGGGCCTTCCTAGTTTGGTTGCACCTGAACTAGTATAGCCCCACTAGCTCTCGGCGATATATTTCTTTTCTTGCCGGTGTCAGGCACCACTTCATGCCTGAAAATGTGGTGGACTAGAGCACGATTCGAACTTACGACCTTCAGATTTGAAGCCGGGTATTCTACCTCCGCTCCACGCCACCTCTCGCGCCTAGTGTTAGAGGTTGCGTAATCTCAAGTTTCCCACACACTGTGAAGCGAGAGGCAGCCCGAAGCGTTCGCTTGTGACAGCTAGTGTTCGCTGTCATTGAGTGAGATCTATTCATGTTTGCCTGCGCGTAAGTGACACCATGCTTGTTAATTTAATTAGTAAGCGAATGTTTGCTGCAATTTAGGCGGCCGATAAAACTACGAGCCTTACTTCGTCTAGTTGTCTAATACTCTGCTATCGCTATCATTGGTCCGCCTTTCGGACATAACTACGATTTTTTATTGCCATTTGTGATGATTCATTCACAGCCGTTTCTTTCATTGTGCTTTTCACTTGCCCCATCAAACTTGTATGGGTCCTGGCCCATTCGGAGAACCCGGGGAACGAGGCTGCCCACCAACATGCTCGAGGATTCGTCCACCGAGCGGCGGGACAGGCATCCGACCCGGAGGACTCGAATAGGGAACCGTTGACCTCACCACCTACTATAGAATCTCGAGACGATTGAGACCACCACCTCACCCTAAATTGACCAAGTGTCAAGAAATCACCTGGCGTCGCCTACAGACGCATCCGTTTCCTTTCCCGCAGATCGTCTCCTACATATACCCGGAGCTAATCGACCCCCACTGTAAGCTATGTGGAGAGATCGCCACTCTCAACCACATTATCTGGGACTGCCGGAAGGACCCCCCTACTCTCTGATGGCCGCTCCCTCAACCCGGGCATGGATTAATATCCTCGCCGGGACCAGCCTGGAGGATCAGCTCCGGGCCGTGGACAGAGCCGGGGAGGTGGCTGGCAGGCACGACCTGATAGACCACCTCCCCCCTTGAACGACACCTTTTGTCGAATAAAGTTGTACCTACGTATACCTTTCATTGTGCTTCTCAGCTGGCCAACCCGCCTGAGCAGGGCGAGAAATTGCGCGGCCGTGCGATGACTTGCAGTAACAGAGGGAGATACAGTAAAGAGACTATGCGACCGCGCTAGTCCTTGACACTTCACCGTTGCATATACCATTTTTTCTTTATGAAATACGCACAAGCGGAAAGTATGGTCTTAGAATAAGCTCCGAGCATATATAGCTCTGCGCTTGCGCGTCTACTATATAGGACGGTGGCGCGTCATTAGCGGGGCAGTTTCTCACGCCAGCTGATGTTTAGCGGAGCTCTGAACTGAACAGCATAGATATACGTGGGGGACAAGTAGTAATTTCTACTAAAATTCTTGTAGATGAAGCTCGCAGGACGAAAGGAAAGAACATGCGCTCCGTTCCAGACGCTGTTCTTTCCTTTCCTCCGTTCTGGACGCATGCACTCCGCTCCTGCGCTGTCTGCGTTTAGATTGACGTATACGCATTTATCACTGTGGATTTATATTTAACACATGGCAAAAGCTATAACAAATTAGTTCTACGGAAGCCCGCAAGGTGGAGGATGGTTCACGAAAAAAGTTACTGAGACGTTCCTCACCTGCAGACGCATCGCTGCACTGTGCTTGTGCACATATGCAGTTTTTTAGGTAATGTCGTTAAGTATTAGAGAAGAATAGTAAACTGGGCGAGTTGGTACTGATTCACGTTTGAAGGGTAGCGCTAGAGCTCACGCCAAGCGATAGGAAATAAACAAGACGACGGTCAAAGCGCTTACTTCAACTGAAAGATTTTATTATATAGGCAAACGTTTATACAGGCCGCATGCTAACCGCACGACGCACTATAGAACAGGAAGCAAAAGAGAGAAAAACAACCCCACAAGGTGACGCCACTAATTCCCTCGCTTGCGTATGCAATATGTCGGCTTTACCAAAGGTCCTCATGCCGCTTTTTTTTTTTTTTTGCCTTTTTTCAGTAAAGAATTTCATCATCAATACTTCTTTTTGGGCGAGTTGGTACATCTTGAGACTTTGGGTAACAGCGCAAACAGACGACCACAAAAAGGGAGACACGGACAAAGAATTTCATATTTGACACTTCAAACCCACGACTACACAACTGGCCAGTAAGCCTTTTTAGGTCCACGCAAAGAATACTGTGTTCACAAGCTGCTTTGCAGACGTATTTTAAGCGTCTTCATAATAAGTTCCTGCCGCTGTAGGGACAGCTGTTACAGTCGTAAAGTCCGCGCATGATCAGATAACATGTGAGCACCGGAGAGAGCGCAGCAGCACAATTCCACATGCGCAAGCGGAGTTGCATACATGCAGCAGCACAACGTGCCGTTTGGTAGTACAGCGAGCATAGCTGGAAATTGAGCTCTTGCGCATTGCGTCTTCCCAAAACAAACGCATGTCAAGGAAAATTTGGATCAAATTATAAATAATTAACCTGTGGCAAGCACGCGCAAACGAAGTGCGACATTTTTTCGTATAGCTGCGTATAGTCCAGACAGAAAGGGCGAGGAAAACCATAAGAGAGCAAAAATAAAATAAAAAGTAAGAAATTAAAAGCACCAGATAGGCAACGCTGTTTTCTCGAATTCATCATGACAAGGCGAGCTTTGGTACCGTGCTTCCGTTGTATCTTCAGGAGGGCACTGTTGTCACATGTCCATTCGTTCAACCTGTCACCTTCGGTCGGTCGTCTCTTATTTTTCAATACCGTGGCTCGATATACTCTGATGGCATCCATCGGTCTAAGGGGAAAAAAAAAAGAAGGACCGTGCACGAGCGTTCTGAAGACGCCGTAAGGGGGTGTGACCGACACAACGACGCAACCATTGAGCATGTTTTAACGGCGAAGCTCTAAGTTTGTTGTGTACTTCAAAAAAGCATTGCTGGGAGTCTACTATACATGGGCGTGCGTTTCAGGCGGCGTAATTTATGGCCGGGTCAGCGACCGAGTTGCCGGCGTCTCCGCCAGCTGCGTCGCATGTTTTGGCGCGTTATTCCGCATCAGATCTCATGAGTTCGCAGCTCCCGGAGGGGGACTCGGCGGCCCCACGCGGCCTACGCGCGGTGCAGCTAGCGTAATCCCAGCGTACGCGATGCCGGTTATTAAGCAGTGACATAAGCTGCTTCAGAATTTTACTCCCCACTTCCCGTTCCGCGTACGGGTACAAGTCACGCGTACCAGCTAATACAAAAGCCGAGTTGCTATTGGAGTTTTCGTCAATGAGGCGACGACGTCTAGGACAGCTTCCCGTTCTCTTAATTTCCGTTACTGCCACCCCTGTAACGCTAAGTGCTGGTGTCTGTACGCGTCGTGATGCTTCCGACTTTTTTTGATTTCGTGCGTAGAGACAGAGGCAACAATTAAAGCAGACCAAACAAACATTTGCGGGAGCATCAATGAAAAGCAGGAATAATCTTTTAGTAACCAAAATGGAATGCTGAGCCAGTCGTTGAAAGTTGATTTTTTTAGAGAGCATAACAGAGAGCACAACACCACAAACGAAAAAAAAAACCCAATGGAATGAGCGCTGAACGCTCTCGGTAAGCTTGTTCAACATTGACAGTAAACCGAAGTGATTGCGGTAATAGAGCAGCGCAATTATATATATAACGCGATAAGCTTTGGGTCTTGGTTTAAACAGGCCCCAGAAAGTAAAGCTAGTTTCGGTTTCAAGGATTATGCGCGCTCCTAGTGGTTGCCGGACATCCTAAGTTATTTCTCTTATTTGTCTTTTTGTGAATTTTAAATCGGGCGATGCGCGGGAAGTGGTTGCCATCGTGCGTCCGTCGAGCTTGCCACAGCTCACACTTGCCACTCGCTCAGCGATATCACAAGTCAGATCGCGCTTGGTCGTCTGCTTCGGTTGTCATCCCAAGTGTGAAGATACGAAAGATACGACAGAGAAGCTTGATCATGCGTGCAAAGAACGTAAGAACGTAAGAAGCAGGAAACCAACCAAGCATTAGACGAAGATGGCTAAATCGGGGCATCACATGTGTTGCGCGGCTCTGTGGCACTCGAACACAGGGAATTCCAGGGGTGCGATCTTGTACGCGTTCCAAAATAGAACGGAGGCGGTCCGTTCCATCGAGCCGCACACGATTAGTGAATTTGATCGTCACGGTTCAAATTGACCAATCATGTGCGGCTCACGGTTCAAATTGACCAATCGTGTGCGGCTCGATGGAACGGACCGCCTCCGTTCCATTTTGGAACGCGTACAAGATCGCACCCCAGTTCCGCAAAGTTTTTCAGGTTTCCCTACTGACCCCGGGTAAGCACAACTATGTCACTCTATTTTCCGAGCAGGTATTCATTTTGCATGAGTAAGCCAGTTCTGTGCAAGCCTGACTGGACTGACATAACAGCAGTGTCGCTCGACTCATTCGTCATAATGGCAGCCCACCTGTTGCCTGTGAAATACTTGTATTGAAGGCCTTGAGTGCGTGTTTTTAGGCTGCACATTTTGTTCACTTTTTGTCGACATGCACAGCCAAGGTTAAAAACAAAGAAAAGAAAGAAAGACGCAGCCGTGGTGGTTAATAGTTTTCGCATTGGTTTGGATCTTCTGCAATCTACTTTCACTCATTATGTACAAATTTTCGTTGTGAATGAAAATTGCTTCTGTAGACTGTCACTTTCGCACTGCTTGGAGGTCAGTCTTTTTCCAGAACCGAATGTGTGAATAAAGACAAAAGCGTTCAACTTTTACTTGTGTAGAGTTTTGGCTGGCCGAGAAATCGGCTAGATTTAGTGGATCCACTTCACAACACACGAACAAAATTAACGATTGATGGTGTCAGGAAGTTATTTTTTTTTATGCTACCCCCCACTATATCTGTGGACTAGTTGAAGTGTAGGCCTAAGCGTAACCGCAAGCTAGGACTTTCAAAGCGACCACTTTCATGAAATGACGAAATGTAATACATTAACCGCGAATATCGGTAATTAACAACGGTTCGCTATATAAATATGAATTATAATTGCTTGGCACTGGTGCGTACGAGCCTATGTCCTAGTGGTTTAGAAAATGAATAGCAGCTTGCAAGGTAAACCTGGTAGGAAGAAAGCGCTTCCTAATACACGACACACTTAAGGCTCATTCACACCGGCGACTGACAGTGGTCGCGCGACCAAGTTGGTCGCAAAGCGACAATCGGTCGCAAATGGTCGCTTTTTCGAAAAGCGAACAACGGATTTTTTCGCTCGCAAAGCTGCTCAACCAATCAGCGCCGCGCCGAAAATGTGTGTCGTCGTCCACGCCAAATATGAATGCAGGCTAGGCCGGTATTGGTGTCTTGTCTTGTGATTGGGACGCAGCTTGGCACGTGTCGAATTTACGCGGGTGCTGGAAGTAAACACGAGCACAACACAAACCCTAGCTGCCGTTCGTTGTCCAAAGGTAGTGGTTGCACCGAATAGAAAATGAAATTACAAATACTCGTTGCAGCTTGCAAGGCGGCTTGCGTGGCCGGTCACTTCAGGCGGGCGGAGGCACGGGCGCACCCAAGCGTCGCGTTTTCTTCGGAGGCTTCCGCCTGGTAGGCACAAGAAAGCGCTTCCTAATACACGAATCAAAATCCATGGCTGTTGCCACACTTGCCAGCGAAGTGCGTGCTAACTGCTCATTCACACCGGCGACTTGCTAATACACGACACACTTAAGGCTCATTCACACCGGCGACTGACAGTGGTCGCGCGACCAAGTTGGTCGCAAAGCGACAAGTCGCAAATGGTCGCAAATGGTCGCTTTTCTCGAAAAGCGACCCCTGGTCCGGCCCCTGGTTTAAATTACATCAAAACCTGTGACGACAGAACCACATAGATTTGGGCCTCCTTGCAAAAGCCTCCTTCCCCCTGCTGCCACCCTGCTTGCAAGTGAAAGTAAATGAAAACGAAAGATGGGGAATATGTGAAAGAAAAGTCGCGAAATGTAATCACGATGTTTCCACTTAGAAAACCGCCTATGCTTATATAGTTGCAAGAAAAAGAGCTTTTCGGGAGTTCTAGGTATTCGCAGCAATTACCACCACACGTCTGCCAATGTACACTTATTTATTTTATTTCAATATAGGACAGGCTCAAGAAGGAGTGGATTCATATTAAAAAAAAAAAGACGTACAACCAAGATTGAGTACAGTAGGTGCGTGCTCGATGGCAAACAAGCAGAAATAACACACTAAAAAAGCGTTATGCCAGTGAAAGCTCGATGATACAAATCTCACGGGGTCACGAAAAATATTCGTATTAGCCGAAATTCGTATCATCGAAACAATTAAAACTACAGTCGAATCTCGATAATTCAAACCCGAAGGGGCCCGAAAATTTGTTCGAATTAAAAGGACGTATTTTTGAAGTATTCGTGCACCATAGCATGATGCACGAACGGTGCGAGTCGTGAAATATCGCGGCGAGCAAGCGCATAGCAAGCGCGGGCCACGAAACTGCCCAGGCCGGCTAACGGTCGCTTCCCGATAACGGCAGAAAACGAAGCTTCAGGGAGCGGGCGGCGCCGGCACACGGGTGCGCGCGGAGACCGTCGAAGGTGAGGGAGGATGGCGGCAGGGAAGCGGATTTGGCCGCGTCAACTCCGCCGCTTCTGTGGCTCCCCTCGCCCTCCCTCCCTCCCTCGCAACTCCCTCGTAGCTTTCTCACCTTCGACTCCGTGCGCACATCTCCGTGCGCGCCCGCCGCCGTGCTGGCGCCAGCTTATTTTAGCCGCTCCCTGAAGTTTCGTTTTCTGCCGTTATCGGGAAGCGAGCGTGTGCGGGCGTGGGCAGTTTCGTTGGCCCGACTGCGCTTCCGCCGCTGCTTCCCTCTGCGCTGCTGCCGCAGCGTGCAAGGTCAACATGCGACTAGAAAATGTCGCAGTTTCACCTGAAAGGCGAAGCATCAATTGCGATAGCAAATTTGTAGAGAGCTATGCGGAGTAATGATAGTAGCTTTATCAGCTGTATAAACTTGGACATGCAGCAGCACCGGCAACACGCAGAACTGTTGTCGACGCCGTCGGCGCTTTGCCCGCGTTCGCACAAAATGCGTGCGGCGTTGGTGACTGTTGCCGGAGCCTCTGATATAAATAGGCACTTGGTGCCGCAGCTAAACGTCGCCTCCCTTCCCTCCCCCTCCCCCCCCCCCCGCGGATTTCGCGCGTCGGAAGAAGGCGCGTTTGCTCTACATATATGGTGATTGTAAAGGAGGAAAAAGACGCCTACTTCTGCAGCCCTTAAGGGAGCACGGCGCAGAAAGCGCGTTTGTTCTCCGCCGTCGGTTCACTCCCCGTGAAAGCGCGCTTCCATCGTGCCCTTTCACTCGCACATACAGTGTTCGGCGGCGCGCGGCGACGATTTCATCTCCATTGACGTCATACGGAACCTCACGGCGACGGCGACGAAGATCGGCGACGCCGACGGCAGAAATCTGCTTTGGAGTGTCCATATAATTGCTATCGCAATAAAATAGAGGAAGCATAGAGGAGAAGGGTTCACTGCCATTTTATCCGCGTGGCTGAGACGTCGGCACTAGTGTGTGCTAGAATACGGTTGTCTAGAACACACTAGTCGGCACGTACACGCTTGTTCCGGCGCGATGCAGAAACGGCGACCTTGCAATTTGAGAGAGGGTGAAATTTCCGCCGCGGGTTCTTTTTTTTTTCCCCCGTTCCTTCGCGCGCGGCATTGGGGGGTCTCTCCTGAGCTTTAGCTCTACGGCGGTGTCGGAGCAATGCCGGTCGGAGGCGCCGCCGCGTGATTTGGCGCGCTGCTAAGAGCATTGTCGGTGCGCGGTATGTTCGAAATAAGCGTGTTCGAATTAACGAGATTCGACTGTAGCTAAATTAAAGAGTCAGAGGTGAACTCACTCAGGCACATGGACGTAAAAAGCATTTATTTCTTGAAGAAAAAGTCTCTAATGTCCTTCTATCTCGGTAGACAATCCTATCTCGGTAGACATAGCTCGCTGCGACTAGGTAAAACGGCGCAAACACAAAGAACGCGGCCCGAAGCACAGCAGCCACTCCGTCCGATGGGCGGCCGCCGAAAAGGAGGAAAAGTACAAAAGCGCCACCGCTTTAAACTCTTCGCGCCCAGTCGCGGAGTCCGCGCTGTCCGGCGCCGCGTCCGCGCCTCCGCACCAAAAGAGAACGGGAGAAAGCGCGTGACTGCGCGCTGTTCTCTTTCGCGGCCGTCGGTGGGGGCGGCGTTTATTCGTATCAACCAACGCAGGCCGGAAATCGATTCGTAACAACCGTTATCTAGCACGTTGCAAAGTATTGGGGCTCGGCCGGGACCACAGAAAAATTCGTATCATCCGAAAATTCGTATTAGCCGTGATCGTATCATCGTACTTTTACTGTATTTTGGAACAGAAAATAAATTTGCTATGCAATGGGAGTAATAGAATATTTGAACATACACATGCACAATAATGATGTAGGATATTATAAAATATCACGCGCCATTCCACTGCTGTGAAGGTGTATTACCAGCAAAGCAGTTTAGCACATGACATAAAGGGGACACAGAGTTTAGATCGAAGGTATGAGCAAATTTTATTTCTCTTGAGAGGCGACGGCGGTCATCCCGAAGAAAGACACATGCACACACAGACTTCTATTTTGATCGGCGGTCTTGATCGGCGGCATACATTCGCGTGGAAGGCTACCGCCACCTCGGGGAGCCGGAGGAAACTCGACACGCGTGACGGGACTGCCACCCCGGGAGAGCGGTAGGAAACTAGGCACGCAAGCGCTTGCAACGACGACAAAGGGAGGGCGGTGCGAGAGTACACATAGCCGACGCAGGACGCACTGCAGCAAATCTTTGAGAAACCTTTATTATCTACCTGAGAAACCACTGGTTTTGAAAATGGTGCCTATTGATAACTAATCTACTGAAAATGCATATCCAAATGATGATACGTATAAGCTTTTGGATAGAATGAAGCGATATTGCATCAAACTCGGGAGCTGAGTTTTTGCACACGCAGATCTATTGACGGACACTAAAAATGCATAGAGCCCTAGCCATAGACAGCTTCACCGTAAAAAAAAAAAAAAAAAAATCATGAGTCATTCCACTCTGTGAAGGTGGATGACCAGCGAAACTGTTTAGCACACGACACAGAGGTGGCACAGAATTTTGAACAAAGGTACGAACACATTTATTGTATTGATCGGTTGTCATCGTGACGATAGGTATGCACACATATTCTCGTATCACTCTGGTATTATTATATTAATTCCATCGTAATCGCGTATAGTCTGGATTCCCGAGGAGCAACGCGCCTACGAAGAGCGACGGCCGGAACAGAGACGAGAATGCAATCGTCGCCGGCGCGCGGCAAACACCACCGATGAAGATCGTGCACAAAACGCCAATCGAATGGCATCTTGTATTTGTGGTTGTTTATATACATTCACGGGGAAGATAGGACCGCCGCCCCGAGAAGCCGGAGGAAACTATAATTTTTTTTTTATAGACACGCGTGCCGTTTCGACCTCACCGCCACCACAAGAGAGCGGAAGGAAAGGAAACTACACATGCAAGCGCTTTTATGGCACATATTGCAATTTACGAATTGTAGCCGGTCAGTTTGCAAAAAAATTACTCCATCTCCCGCTAAAGGGAATCATGTGTGGATGCGAAGCAGCGGGAGATGGTTAGCCTGAGCGGGAGATGGTGTAATTTTATTGAGAGGACGAATGAGAATGTATAAGAGAAGAGAGAACGTGGTGGTTGCCTGTTTATTTATTTAGAGACCGTATGCGATTCCTAGCGTCGGTGCAGGCGGCGCTTTGAAGACGACGGCCTTGTGGTCGGTGAAGTGTAGCGTCAAGGGTTGCTGTTCCAGAGTTTTCATTCTGAAGTTTGCGAAGATCAGGTCTATGCACGCTCCCTAATGGCGGTCGGTTGTTTGTGGTCGTAGGAAATGCATCGCAACGAGTACACGTCTAGCATGTGCTGGACCAGCCAATCGTTCGTCGCCGCTCCCGTTTCGCGGCAGCGGCCCGAGCGCTCATCGCGGCGCTGCACAGGAGAGAGAATGAGACGCGCGCGCTCCGTCATTTTCATACCGCGGAACTACCGAGGCGCCCCCAGCGGAGTATGCAGCTGTAGCAGCACCTGTCGTGCGCGCCGCTCCGTATAGTAGAGGATTCCTAGAGGAGAGAAAGGGGGTGAGCGTAGGAGAGGAGAGAGGGGGAGGGGACGCGCTTGCGCTGTGGTGGTGTGGGACGCCGCGTAACGGAAGGAGGGACGGACAAAGCGCCCGCTATAAGCTGCTTCGCATGTAAAAACCTGGCGGTAACTCACCAAGAAAGACATTGTGTTCACAAACCTGAACCCAACGCGGTGGCTTAGCGGCTAAGTTGTTGCGCCGTTAAGCACGAGGTCGCGGCATCAAATCCCGGCCGTGGCGGCCGCATTTCGATGGGGGCGAAATGCAAGAACGCCCGTGTCCCGTGAATTGGGGGCACGTTAAAGATCCCCTGGTGGTCAAAATTAATCCGGAGTGCCCCCTACGGTGTGCCTCATAATCAAATCGTGGTTTTTACACGTAAAACCTTAGAATTCTATTCAATTTTTCACAAACCTGCACAATAGTTTGTCATTAACAAGGTCCTCTTCTCAACAATGGTCTCATCTCATCAGCAAGGGTACTTCATCGTCTCGTATATAAAACAGACCAAAAAGAAGTAAAAATCTTCGATTTCCTTCAAATCTTCTTCGTTTCTTCTGCGACGGTGAACGACGTACACGAGTGCTCAATGTCGCAAGAGGTCTTTTATTCTTTTTTTTTTTAAGGAGTTGCTGTAGGCCCGTCAAACTGCAACGCCAACACCTCAAACGAATACGCTTGTGTTGACTACAGTACCGGTTTCATACTGGCTCAGAGACTTTCAGGAGGGCTTTGTTTGCATATGGTGTTTTCGCTCGTGAACGGCTGCGTATAGGCGGAGTAACCACGCCACAATATGCACGACGCACACTTTCGCATTCGCGCGGTGTGCATAGCGCACCCGCAGGAAAGGTTGCAAGGGTTCAGTGAAAAAGCGTTCGTGGCGACCTTTAGCGTAAGTGTCCACTTAATTTGGTCAGCCCTTGTTTCTTTTGTTTTTTTCAGATGAGTCTGAAACGTGATGACTCGGCGCGTCGTGACAAGCAGCCAGCTGGCTCGTCGTTTCCTTCCTCGACGTCCGAGCGGCTTGGTGGCGCACCGGGCTTGCACGCGGTGCAACGCGCGCGCGCCGCGATGGAGTGGCCCGCGTGTCGGCCAGGCTCTGGCGTGCTCCGAATGCATCTCGCCAGCGGCGGCCGCGCGCTGTCCTGCTCGTCTTTGGGGCGGAATTCCTCTGGCCGTTTGGTTACGTTGTCGGTGTATGTATTATGCAGGCTGACGATGCTGGGCCGCCCGTCCTAAGAGGGCTGCCGGCGCTGGCTTTTCCTGCAGGGTGGAGTTTGCAGCGGCGGCGGCCTGAGGCGCGGGAGGCGCTGCGGCCTCATCAAATATGCAGCGTCGAGCGGGGCCCTTCCGCTGATTCGGCGAGCACGAACCACGAAATGGGGTCAGGACCCATCGATGGTGGCCTCTTGCTTTTCGGCCCGGCCCACCGCGCGGGCCAGCAGGTTCGGTGGCGCTCGCGTACGGTACGGTCGCGAAGCGGACCGCGCTCCGCACCGCGCACAAACAGCGACGCGCCACGTCGCCTGGAACACAGCCGCAAACGACGTGCGCCTCGTTACTAATGTTTGTACTTCACAGTGTCGTCCCGGGGCTTCGCAAGAGCGCGGCAATCGCCCACTCAGGCACCTTGCGCTCCCGACCGACGAGGCTGCGCGCACGTGCGCCTCTATCCTCGATGACGTCGCTGACCTTACGTACCGCGGGCACAAACTGTCGAGCAGACCAGAGCTCGCCGTCGCTTACCTCGACACGCTTACGACAGTACTCGAAAGAGTGAGACGAGCGAGGGACGACATTGCGCTGCCCGAGCTCAGTGCAACGAGCCTGTGCGTCGGTCATTTCAGGACGATTTATGAGAATGCGTCTGAAGTTCCACTTCGCTTTTACCTCTTCGTCGAACTCAGCGCAAGTCCTTTACCTACCTAAAACAGCGCAAAAGGCATGGACGAGTGAGTGAAAGACATCAGCGCGTCTTTGGTCTTATCACTCGTCCGTGTATTTTGCGTTGTTTTGAGTAGGAAGACTGATAGACTGGTCCCAAGCCAGCACCTTATACTGGGTATACTGCTCTTCGCCTAATCCATAATCAGCTCCAGTGTAAGCGCAACAAATACATAAGCGTGTCGATTATTGGTCCACGCGCTCTGATTTTTTTCGATGTCATGTCTTTCCCTAGGCGTTGAAAGCGCGACTCATAAGTATCACCATCATCATCAACAATGGCTCTTAAGTTCCCCGCAGTACCTGCCGTACTCTCCAATGAATGGCTTAAATGAGACGCAGCGAAGTTATAGATACTCCTTGCGTTAGGCAATCACATACATACTAAAATGCAATAGAAGAACTCGACCACCAGGAACGGCAAAGTTCCTGTGCTAAATTTGCAGAACTGTCACGAATACAAATGATAATGCGCATAATATAAAGCATGACGTCACGTACGAGCACTGCGCGTCATTAGGGGGAAAAATAAGAAAAAGAAAAACAAAGTCGTTATAAAACAACCAGCCAGTTGGAGGTCATTACGTGTACAAGTGCTTCAATCAAAGGTTTCAACGGATTTCGTGAATGCAGATTGAAGCGTCTATTTCTGTGCGTTTTACGATTTCATTCACGTTGTAATGACATAAACTCATGGAAACATCTCGGCGGTTTCAATGACGTAACTATTAGGCAGCGATGAAAACAGAGGGAAACTGTGAAGATGAAAACATATTGCATCATCGACAATTTCTTTACCTTTCTCATGCACATGTGAACAAATATTGTGCAATATTTACTAAGCCCGCTGCGATCACTGTATGGCTTAAATTTCCACGCATTAAAATTAGTATCAATCGTCGTAAACTTCCTGTGTCGCCTCCGTTGTATGTTGGCTTACCTACTGCTATTTACCCACTGTTTACCTACTGTTCGTTTAGGTTAAGATTTTTGTTGTTGTTGTTGTTGTTGTTGTTGTTGTTATTTTTGTTGTTTTTTACTACACTGAACTATGTAGGCTTGGGAAACTATACAACATTTAAATCAATGCTGGACTTTCGCCACTAGATTGACTTGCGCATATCAAATAAATAAATAAATAAATAAATAAATAAATAAATAAATAAATAAATAAATAAATAAATAAATAAATTTGGCTTTACTGACGGTGTTTTATAAATTTAATTTTTTGTGGCTCCACACACAACCGAAAGATGTGTGTGTTTTCGCACTGTTCAGGCATGCAGCGCTAAAAAAGAAGGTCTGCAGTTGTAGCAATCATTGGCAACGATTAAAAGAAAAAAAACAAAACAAAAAAACAACGTTATATGTAATCCAATCCTGATGGTGGACATATCAATAGCGGAGGCGGTCGGTCAATGGCGGACAGCACTTACAACCGAAAATCTATGCGAATCCGGCTCCAGACGAATTCACAAAGCCTTCCTGCGCAAGTGTACTATGCCACTGACCACCACTTTCAATAATCTAATGTCCAGCATCAGGATTAGGTGAAATCTTTTCTTAGGAACAATTCTGGCGCAAGAAGTTTTTGTGGATGCGGGACCCAATACCTAATTTATAGCACAATGTGTAAGCGCGTACGCTATCACGCATACTGCAAGTACAACATAAGTATTATGTTACACTATTCAAGTTTGTCTATAGGTATTCGCGCTTCAAATACTACGGAGGTAAAGCAAGTTGAGCTCTTTTCGGGAAGGCGCCGAGAGTAGCCTTCTCCAAGAAAACTTGGTTGACTCACACGAAAGAGGAAAGTGAAAGTAACAATCAACGTAGAGGAGAGGCAAAGAGAGAGCGATGAGAAAATAAAAGAACTCGGGGTCATGAAGGTGGGCGGTCTGGATCAAAAATGAAAGAGAAGGCGCTGTGGCGCGCCGTTCTGAGTCGCTGTCGACGTCTTTTACACTCCAGTTCCCTCGTAAGCAATCAATTATGGACAATCATTGGATTAGCTGGTGGCGCTCAAAAGATCTTGCCGAGCAGCAAGACGCTGATCGTAGGGCGCCCCTCGCATGAATGCCTGATGGACGGCGTAATTGCTATTGTTCGCGTTCCTCGGTGTCAGTCGACCAGTGAAAATGACTACAGGCATTTATTAAGACTGATAATTACTTCGCTGGAGCGGAATATGGAGTCGCGTTTTATGCATTTCCAAGTGTCTGGTCTGCGAAACTTTAAGCACTTCAGTTTGGCTTCTGACAGTGAGCGTCTGCTAAAAATTGAGCCCGATTTTGTCAAGTGCACGAGAACGAGAAGGCGAGCTGACCGTTTCAAAACACGTTAGAGGTATCACACACGGGCTGTGCACACAATCCGGTGTGCCATTAGAAACCTGTCAACAATGTGTCGAGTGCAATCTAAGAAGCCTCGTGAAAGAAGTCACTTGAAACAGCCTGCCAAAAGAAAAAAAAAAAAAAAAAAAGGGATGCGACGGTGCTGTAAAACAGATTCTTTTTTTTTTTTTTTGTATTTTGACGAGGATGCCAAAAATATAAGGATTCGACCAAACAACTTGTCCTGCTGAGTTCGTCATTGTACTTAGAAAAAAAAAAAGATACATAATTGTTCTAGTCGACTTACAGAAATGGTTGAATGGTGACACTAGCAGAATAATTTTGTCTTCGTAAATGACACTTACAATATTTAGGGTTAAAGTGCAAATATGGAGGCAGAGAAGAACGTGAAGTGGCAAGAAGATATACCTGCCGCATGACGTCTTTCTGTCACAAGGGTAGAGGTTTGGACAAGTTGGCACATGTTGATCAGCACCAAGTGTGTCCCCGTCTCTGTCATGTTTGCCCTTGTTTATCATACGCTACGTATATAAAGTCTCCATTGTCCTATGCTTGTTCAGGTGTTAGCTGCTCGTGTGGTAGCTTGAGTCGCCCAACCCGAACGTACTCCGTATAGCCATTCGAAAGTGATGCACTCTATATTTGTCTAATAGCAAAGCTTATGGAATGTGATTAAACAAGTGTGTTCCGAAAAGTGATAGTTCAGGTGACTCAATTATCCGCAGTGCGCTGACACGCATACCCTTTAGCGAATGCACACTTCCAGAAAGCTCAGCCGATCAAGTATCCAATATGCTATATCCGATTCGCAGTGGTGAGGTCTCCAAAAATAAGTTTTAAGGCTTCCAATGAAGCTGACCCACCGATGTGAACATAAGTTACCCCCAAGCAATGTGCTTGCGAGGCAGCGAGCCAAATAACCAATTAACATGGCGAAACGAAGACGCGTCAATAACGGGCAGTGCTTGGAGTGACACGATACATGACTGCACGCTTGTACTACATAGTAACGAGGAAACTAGTCACGCCCTTGGGTCGTATAACAAGCGCACTTGTTTTACAGCGTGACGTAAGTGCTCAGAACTTTAACGAGTGGCCTAGTTAGGAGCAGTCGTTGATTTACACGTCTCTGAGCGAGCGCAACGTTCAGCCAGCGGCTTCGCTTTGCGCGAGCGTCCGTATTCACGAAAAGCTCTCACGCTATATTTGTTCGTATAAGAGGAAATTCCAACCAATCCTGATGCTCGAAATATCATTAGCGAAGGCGGCCGACTGACGGCAAAGAGCACTTACGAAAGAAAGGCTTTGTGAATATGGCTGCCAGCTGAACAGGAAGGGCAATGAACTCGATTCCAACGAAGGTAGGTTGTTCGAATCACAAGGTGAAGTGTACTAACATAAAAAAGGCAGATAATGTGTATGCGATATATTAGTTTGAAAATACGTGATGCTTGAGCTTAGCGCACAATGAAAGCGGGCTTTTCTTTCTTTTTTTGCCCTACAATGTCGTCGAGCGAACGTGCAGCGATAAGGCAGCGGCATACATAATGTGTAACGAACACATTCACCACTGAGTCAAAAAAAAAAAAAAAATCAGAAAGTAAATGCAGATTCCGCTTATGCGTGGTAGTTAACTGCCGAAGTAGGCTGTACCTCCTTCGCTTAAGTCTGCGCTGGCAGAAACTCATTGCTCGTCGTTTTTTTCCGCCCGTCACCAAGGATGTAGCGTCGGACGCTTTCTCGTGGCATGAATGATGGCGTGACGCTTAGCTTGAAGTACTGTGAGAATTCTGGCACGTGACGCTGCTCCCATTCGCTCTCTCTCTCTCTTTCAAGAAAAAAAAAAGAAAGAGTGACTGAAAGAGCGGTTTGCTTGTTCCCTGACGATGGGGCCAGCGCGGAACATTGTTTTTTTTTTCTTTTTTTGTATAAATGTGAGTGCATAGGAGATGTTAGCATCCTGGGTGAGGCTGGCTGCTATTTTTCGATTAGCCACAGCAAACATAAATAGGGTAAAAAATAATAAGAATACGCGAATAAAAGTCGGAACGCGCTTAGCATACTCCACAGAAATTTCAAACGAACTGGTTATATATCACAACACATACAACTTACGCAAAATGTCCTGACATTTTTCTTACAAAGAAAGTACAAACGGACACAATACATTGCAACATTTTCACGTAGCCGTACGATGTAAGTGAGCCTTTCATTGTAATCTGACCGCCTATAGGTCTGGTGGTAGGGCGCGTGTACCCGAGAGCAGTTCCATTTTAATCCTCGTCTTCTACGCGCCGCTTTACGATGCCAGGTGGCAGCATGTACACCTCTCGGATATTTATTAATATGGCGCGAGCAGCAACCACACGGCGTGTCAGCGCCTTATAGAAGCGAGAAGCGGTGAGGTCGGTGATAGTACGTTGCAGCGGTGACCTAGTGGTATAGCGTCCGCCTCGTATGCGGGAGGAACTGGGTTTGAATCCCTGAGCTAGCCACTGGAAAAACCCGCCGTTTTTTTTTTAATGGGTAGAGATGTCTCCTGGCCTGGTGCTTGGCTTTTTGTGGGGGTTCGTAACTCGAACGTGGGGCATTTCTAGAGCTTTCTAGGCGTGGTCCCTGGGGGCCCCTTGTCCAACCATAGACGGCCTTGGTGTAAAGCAGGGCGGCCAAACTGCGGCTCCGGCTTCTTGCGTGTCCAAGTGCGGCGCTATTCTCTGACACTGCATTGAAAATGTCGTCTGTCACGCTGTTCACTTCAGGAGGACACACGCCCTGCCAGTGGTGTTATCTGCATGGTCCTGCCTGCAAAAATCCGGTGTGAAGCAGGACGCGCGCGTGACTAAGATGTGTCATCTGCAATCGGCTTTCTAATTTAATTTGTTTTACTGGATCCGCGCATGCGCCAGGCAATTAGGATGAAGAATAAAATGGTAATTGATAAGTGAGGGCGAGGTATTGTGAAGAATCCCACTAGTAGTGTTGATGAATCGCTGACGTTGTTCCACGACAACTCACTAATAAATGCCGCTGTTACGGTATATTGGTATGATATTAGGTGTGGGGTGATGCAGACCAGACGACGTGTTGTGACCGGGCAATATATTGCTAAGATTGAATTCTTTTATAGGACATCCACATTTTGCTTTTCTCGGGAATAAATTGCCCCATCTTTTTTGCGCTATATAGAGTGAGGAAACAACTCGGAAGAGAAAGAACGCAAACGAAGTTTTGCTGAAATAAACTGCAGCTTTACGTTTCATTGCACTGCCAGCTCCTTCTGACCATGGTACTATACCAACCCATTGAAACTCGAACAGCAGAGCGTGTGTTTTATTGCATAACCTAGCGAAAAGCGAAGGGCGCGAAGACGTACGACTAACACTGATGTGTCACGAACACCGCTCGTGACACATCAGAGTTGGTCGTACGCTTTCGCGGCCGTTCGCTTTTTGCTGAGCTGCCCAATAATCACGTGCTCTGCTATTCGAGTTACAATGGGTTGCTATCGTGCGTTCCGCCTCCGTACTGTTTAAAAAAAAAGCGCATGTCCGTTTCTCCTTGTATGTAGACCGGAAATCTGTTGTTGGTCCTTCCTCGTCTGTCTAGAGGGTCTCGGATAGAAAGTTCGCATTCATTACATGAGCAACAACAGACGAACTGTAGTACATGCAATGTGTAGACTAATACCCTCCTCTACGCCACTTTAAACACTTTAGAAGCAAGAATAAAAACAAATGAAAACTACGTTGGAAGTGTTCATTGATACAGAAAGAAAAACTAGCCGCGCACTTTGCCGAGGAGGCGAGTTCACCGCATTGTGTTGTGCATGTAGGAAAAAAGAAGCATTACGACATGCAGTTATTGCTGCATCCTCGAAGAACTGAGTGAAAGGATTGACAGCTCTTTTTTCGGGAAAGGGCAACACCTATTATTAAAGCAAAGATATTGTGCTCGAAACAGACGCCTGATCTTTTATGACGTCGAGCAAGACCAGATTGCGCGAAACAACGGCTAACCCCACCCACCCCTCAAACGCCTTTAAGAAAGTACCTCATCTGCGTGCGGTACTTAAGCAGCGCAACTTCCAACCTATAAGTGAAAAGAATGACACTGTTTTTTTTTTCATCTTTTTTTTTCACGTGATATGCGAGATCAAGCGCGTCCAGCTACTCCCCGCTTCACACTATCTCAAAGTGGTAAATGTAGCTCTTGCATAGGCCATCAAAGGCGGAAACACTAGTTTATCTGTAGTCACTTGTGTGCATGGATGAAACACTGCAACAGAAAAAGAATGTCACCATTACTAAACAGAACTGCCGATAAACTGTTGTTTGCCTCTTATTTAACATGGAACTCGCAACATAAATAACCACAATAAAGAAGACAGAAACTAACAGTTAGGCAGGCGAACTTATGCGACTTCATATTATGTATTCGAACAGTGTGACTAGCGCTTACAGCAGCACTTGTCCTATCCATACCTTGTCTTATGGTGGGCTCCTTTCGCGCTGTTAAGTTTATTGGTAAGAAAAACTCATAAGCAGAATACCCTCGTACTGTCCTTTTATGGTTGTTTATATTGCGTATTAAATGCAAGTAAAAAAAAAACTATGAAATATTATCGTAACGTACGTTTCTTTCGCTCTACTAAAGTTGCACTTGGAGAGAGTTATTGGCGTAAACACAAGTTGAAGAGGACTAGTACCATTTGGACACTCTGATCAGATATTATTCGCCACTAACTTTTATTGTTCACGTGGTGAACGAATAACAAGCAACCCTGGGGCAAGTCACGCTGTGATTCATGCACCACCTTCGCAATGCCTTAGGGGCTGCTGTATTGTGAGAAAATGTTGCAAACATCATCAGAAGAAAGCTTTAATGTTTCTTTCTCCCATACCCTTATCGACTGCGGTGAAGAAGCTAGTGCGGAGAAGTGACAACAGGGAATAAAAAAAAAACAAAAAATACAGAAAGCACATATGTTCAAGCACATGTTTCTTGTTGTGCCCATTAGAAAAAAACGGTTAAACACTGGACACAACAAGAGAACACAAACAAGCGAGCACAAGGCTATAACAGTTCAGACGGAAAGCCATTCGTAAGTTCAGTGTAGTCATCGCTCAAACGAGCGAGCCCGGCATCCATCAGGTGGCCCTTGGCGACTGTCCTTGGCACTCGTAGACGATGCAGCGAGTCTGTGCAACAGGAAGCCATGTCGGTAGTCTAGGGCCATGAGTTGTGACGCCTCTAGCAGTCCTTGCTCAGGGTGTCACGCCGAAGCACAACCGTGGACGATAACGCAGCCAAATGCAAGGTGTCTCTGGAAGCACTTCATACTTCAGTGGTCGAACACCAAGTTGCCCATGTACGGTCGAAACAGATTCTCTTCGCAATCGTTCGGAAAGGTAGCTGTGCTGCTGCGGCTACTGCAAGAAGGCTACGTCCGTCAGTGGTCGGCGTCTCTTACAGGCGTAGTCGGATTGGTAGCTGCGACGCAGTCCGGTCGTCTCTGTCGTATGTAGCACGGGTGCATGCGCCGCTGAGCCGTGACGAAGTGGTGGCATCGCTAAGAGTTGGGTTCAGTTGCGGCGAGATCGCACGCTGCATTATCGCGAAGAGGGTCAGTTGAGTTTCGCACCAGTAACACTCACGAGGCATGGCTATTTCCTTGCGGCTCAATCGAGCAACTTCAGCGGAGATATCGGACACGCGCTGCTCAGGTAGGCACGACAAGCCTCCTGGTAGACGTTGAATAAAACTTCGTAGTCGTTTCGAGGAGGCTCGAAGTTGAAACCAAAGTGCCTGATTATGGCTGTCTCCTGCGCGTGAATTTTAACCCGCTCAAATCGAGTGTGGATTAGGTGGAGCGCAGCGGAGTGGGATGGCAGGAAAGCGTCCTCGGGCAAGACCGTTGGCAGTAAACTTACTGCCGGGGCGCGTTGCTTTTCGCACGTACTCCACTCTCCCAGGTTTAATGCAGTTATCTCCGTTGTCATCACTTCGCTTTGTTCGCTTGACTAAATTCCTTTCTTTTCTGTGCTTCCGTTGACACTTCTCCTTCCGCAGCCGACATTCAAAAGTGGGCTTTCCCATCTTCCCATAGCACGATAACCAGGACCACCACGGGCGGCAAGGATGCTAGGGCAACATCACGGGCGCTCTCACAGCGCGCCAGGACACCGGGCTTCCCGGCGTCGCTTTGTGCGGGCCCTACCTTAGTGCCTTGCCCTTGCGACTGTGGGTGACGACTTGAGAAATGTGCCATCGCCGTGGTCGCTGTGTAGGCGAGAAGCACAAGGGGGTCGCCGGGCTGTTCAGCTCTGGAGGACGCCGCCTGGAGACTTCGAAGCTTCAGTGAGCGGCAGCCGAGCCGGGGCCGTCGGGAGCTCGCGACGACAACCGACGTGGCACGTCCAGGGATGCCAATCACGAGCCGTTCGAAACCAACGCGTGCACCCGAGGTCGCGTGGCTAACGTGACTCAAAAGATGATGATTGTGGTAACATCTCCTGAGATGTAGGAAACGGCTAAGAAATATAAATGGTTGGTAATTGTTAAAATTGACTACACCAAACATTTTATCCTTTAGTGCCTGTCAATTAGGCGCAAGCCATGGGTCGATAATTACGGCTCTGCACAAGTTCATTGAAGCGTCACGAACGTTTCGCTGCTAGGGCACCGACCGTTGGTTGGTAACAACTTTATTGATAGACCTGCAGAGCTTCCGCCGACAGGGCCTTAGGTCTCCCACGACCGTGGGACAATTTATTTATTTATTTTATCCCTAAATTTATGGATAGGCCCTCTCAAAATTTCTGTTTGCATTTAGTTGCCTAATGCTTTTGGTATTTTGTTTGGTGCACTTTTCAATCAACCCAGTGTGACCAATCCCCCTGTGGGTACGAGCCATGGTTTGAGGCAACAGCAACAACATCAAGCAGCAGAACTACGCGGGTTTTAGTCAAGTAGCTGGCGGTTTTTGCCATTGTTCTTTGCCTCCTTAGCTAATCGATTTTGTCATAATCGATTAGCTATTAGATCATCGATAACTATTAACCTGTTAGAGTAATTTCGTGCTCATCTGCAATGTCTGTCACATCACCAGGCCATGCAGGAGGCACACTCCTGATCGGCTTTCATTCCTCGATCCCCCTGATTTGCTGATGGAGCTTTTCTTACGCAGTGGGACCTGTGGCTTTAGTCCCGAGTGATGGCGGTGTGATTCCCATGAAGAATCCCAAGGCGATTCAAACCAAACTGCTGATGGCCTCGGCCAATTTTCGACATATCACTTGGGCTATTACCAACCTCGCCAACCAATCTCTCCTTTAGGGCGATTTCACTGGGACACAGCCACAGCATGCTTTTCTTGCTCAGTACAATTTCATTAGAGACAAAAGAAGAGTACCTTGCTGAATTTCTAGAATTATGAATTATTCCTATTATTTCAGTTCTTTATGAAAAAATTTATTTATCTTTATATGTTTATAGTAGTCTTCTAATTGATGTTATGCAAATTTAGTTTTTGTTTAAATTCTAATAAACATAGTTGAAACCACCAGCTTTTTGGCCAGTCCACCCTAGTGGGTATGAGCCAATGCTTGGGAGATGAGATGAGATGAGACGAGATGAGACCTAGCATGTATGTTTTTAAGTTCTAGCCGCCCTACAACAAAAGCAACAACAGCAACAACAACAACAATTTTCCCCTCTTTTCGTTCTGCCTCCATCTGCTTGCCGAGCCCTCGTTGTGGGCATGAGCAAATGCTTGGCATGATCATCAGCAGCAGCTTTGAGAGACTTTCCGGCACTGCAGAGTTTATGCGAACTCTGCTGAGAGGCGGCGCTTTTCCTGCTTTTTCTCTTTCTTTTTTTCCCCCTTTTTTAGATGTGAAGAGGAACACAGCTTTTTTTCCTGATTTCCTTTTCACATCGTGTACATTGACTTTCACTTTTCAGATGAATTTCAAAAGATTGCGTGAAATATTACACCGTTTAAAGGCAAAGAAAGCTACCATTTAAAAGTTGCTTTTCGGAAGCACATATCAGAAGCAATATCTCATTTCTATTGCACCAACTTCAACTCATACGATTAGTAGCCACCACCGAGCTAGTAAATGCTTCTTTATATATCAATGGTCATATATAGGTCTCCGACTTACGGAAGACTATTTCACGGTCACCAATTTCAAACTTTTATGAGTGTATTACTAACGCGTCTGCCTCCCAACGCGATACGTTGGAAACCGTGTTAATGGTACTGCTACTTCTAAAATCACAAGATGACGTTTATTTACAAATGAGGTAGCATAGTTGAGACACAAGTGCAGACAATGCACGCAAGACATGCTCCAAAAAAAGGTGGCCAACCAGAACCAAAAATAGTGATTATTATTATTATTATTATTATTATTATTATTATTATTATTATTATTATTATTATTATTATTATTATTATTATTATTATTATTATTATTATTGCAGTTTCCCTCCGGAGGGAAAAAATTGGAACTTTCCTGTTAAGTTGTTCTTTCGGTTTTAGGTTATCGGTTTAGTTACAGTTGGGTACCTGACGCACCTAATTACAATGGACACTGCATAAACACAACCCTGTCCTTACAAAACAGCCACCGCATGGACGGAGTAGGAAGACTCCGAATAATCAGTTCCATTTAAATGCAAAAAAGCACCAAAAAGCAGCACCCAAGAGAGTAACACAATATTTATTGTTTATATGAAGCATAAATTGCCAAAACACTCCTGGTACACTCGTAGACACTCAACCTTCACGACAGTTTTGCCTACGTTAAGCTGCGTTATCTTAATTTGGCGCCAACGGGGGAGACAAAGCTAGATAAAATACAGCGTTTTCGGGAAAACGCGGTAACACACTTAAAAGCGGGTCGGGACCCGCCTAAATCGAGACCACCCGAAGAAGACATTTAGCGTCTGCATATGAGAGAGCGAAAAACATGCACGCACAAGCACAAAATGCGAGTGAAAAGCGTATTCAAGAAATGTGCTGGTCGCTTGCGTCACATATTCCACGACGGGTAAAATTGCATGTCGAATACCTCCTTGCAAGCCATAAATGTCTTCCGCGCGGTATGTTTCTCTCACTGTTCCTCATATTCCAATGGTACGGAACTCACCGAGCTTACCAACACTCAATAAACCCCGTGCTTTTGAAACGAACTCTCGCGGGAAAGCTTCCTCGTCCAATTCAACTGCGGCTTCCCTGGACAGCTTACGTGCACGACGGCAGGGAGACTTTCCTTGCGCGACGCGCACCCCCGCGCCACCTTTGCGATGGATCAGTTAATGCGCGGCCGACAAGCGGCGCGCAGCTCTGACGGTCGACGACTGCGGGCCGAAGCCCCGGCTGGCCCGTTACCGCCGTCTGTCGTGAAAGCAGGCGTGAGAGGAGAGCGAAGGGCAATCTTTTCTCCCGTCTCTATAGCCTTCCGTTCACCACTAACGGCCGTCCGTCGACAAGCGGCGTCCTCTTCCTTTGATGGTTACGACGCGTGCTCCACGGAGCAGTTTAGAATAAATGGAGGCTCTCGCAACCGCCTGCGCTATTCTCTCGACGTCCGTTGTGGAGAAAGGGGGTCGTGCGGAAAGCCGCGCCGAGAAGCACTTGGGTGTGGAGGCAGACGCGTGGGCACGATTCTTTTCGTCACTCGAGTTAACGGAACGCCTGCGTACAGCCGCGCGTCGGACCCTCCATGACCAAGCTTGGTTTGGGGTGCCGAGTCGGAATTGCTCGGAAAGGCAACGGGATCTCTCGACTCGGGACGCCATTCCTTCTTTCTTTTTTTTTTTTTCGATTGCCACTCGCAATGTTTCCTTCTGCCGAAGCTTCGGCTTGCGCTGCTTTCTTTCGTTTCCGCCTTTTCGTGTTTTATTTTTTTGCCATGTACTGTTCTCTCCAGAGAAAAGTTTTTCAATGTCTTGACAGTTGGAGAAGGAGAGAAACGAAAATGCAAATTTATTTCCGCGTTCAAAACCAATCATTGCGCCGTATCACCGAGAGCGCCTTCTTCCTGAATTACTTATTCTTTTTCTTTTTGCTACCTTCTCTTCCTTCTCTTTGGTTCGCGCTTCACTTCCATTCCGTCAGTCTTCTGTCGGCCCTCCTTTTGGAAGATACGAGATAGCGAAACCACAAACCGCGGTGTCTTGTATAGTTTTGAGGAAGAGAAAAGCAAGGGAAAGAGAGGCAGGCAAACAAAGCGCGCTCAATACGAAGCTGAATCGACTGCATCTTATTGGCGCACCAGATGCCACAAAAGAAATGAACATAAAAAAAACAGCCATGAGTGCTTTCTTCAAGAAACAAACGAAGATACAATGACGCTTGATCGTACGTCTCTCGCTCTTTTTTTTTTAACTTGCAAACCAAACAGAATTATTGCGGCGTTGTCCCGTCGAAATGAGCCATGCAGATAGATGTTGTTGCAGGTTTAGTTTGAGTTGATTGAACTGGAAAGATGTATAGATGCCTCCATTTCAGTCAGGACTGCCACTGGCTCCCCACAGGCAAACGTTGAAAGTTAATTTGGCGATGTCCAGATAGGGTGGTTTCATAGAAAGGCTCAAGGATAAATCGATGATTTCGGAGAAGGTGTCGTTTCGCTTTCCAAATGATCCGTATTGCAATCTTGGGTCGTGTTGACATCAAGAGCGTTAGATCCTGTAGGGCAGCTTGCATTTTGAAAGTGTGGAGAAAAGTTTCCTACTCCTGGATGTGATTTTGGATGGTTCTTCTTTCTTTATTTTTTCCTTTTTTTTCTTTCTTTCTTTTTCTTTTTGAGCGAGCCCTCCTTTGCCTCTTCCTTCGACTTTCCCACTGCTGCTGCGGCTTGCTGTTGTCTCGCTAAATAGCTCTTGCCGAATGAGTGGGTCCTACTGAATGCATACGTCGTCACGCCGTGATCGTCGTACAATTCTCATCTCTACTGGCTACTCGCTATAGTCTGAGCCGATTGGCTGGTGCCGGATATAGTGCAAACAAACACTGGATAGTGCGAACTGAGGTGGCCCACGTATAGGCACATGATGCACGTAAGCGCAGACGCGAGCTTCAACACCGAAGCGCCGCCGTCGTCATTCTGTCGTCGTCGTTTCGTTGGCGTCATACGGTCATCTTCGTGCCGTCGTTGTTGTTCAATTACCGTCATTCCTGCGTCGTCGTGCTTGGCATGTGCGTGATCGAGTACAAAAAGTTTATGTTGAGCGAGGCGGTTCCCAGTGGAAATATGTTCAACTGCATCGTGTGGTCTCTATAGAGAGGGAGATAAATGAGATGCGAAAGGCGGAGAGGGTAAACCGACGATAAATATCCAGTTCGCTACCCTGCACTGTGCAACGGGTAAGGGGCGACAGAAAGGTAAAAAATAAAAACAAACGTAGAGAGAGAGAGATGAAAAACGGATACACACGCACACATACAAATGAACACGGGAGCGTCATAGTCAGTGTGTGTGTGTGTGTGCGTGTGTGTGTGTGCGTGTGTGCGTGTGTGCGTGTGTGCGTGTGTGTGTGCGTGCGTGTGTGCGTGTGTGCATGCGTGTGTGCGTGTGTGTGTGTGTGTGTGTGTCTGTGTGCGCGTGCGTGTGTGTGTGTGTGTGTGTGTGTGTGTGTGTGTGTGTGTGTGTGTGTGTGTGTGTGTGTGTGGTGTGTGTGTGTGTGTGTGTGTGTGTGTGTGTGTGTGTGTGTGTGTGTCTTTTTCTGTGAAGTCGCAATAAGAAGATGAACCTGCAGTCATTATTTTTGTCGTCTAAAAATGCAATAACGCATGTCACAATGCCAAGACATATGCTGTGCATTTATTTATTCCTTACTACGCAATCAGGAGCTACCAGTGTGAATATACAGATGACTGGACGCATAAAATAAGACGATTGCCACTAAAATCCTTGGTTATCAGCCGTGTCTATCAAGGGGATACCACTGTTAACATAAAAAGTTATTTTGGACTGTTAAATGTACGGAACAAAATAACGTAGTAAAGATATTTGTGAAGCTATACAAATAATAATTTCTGGCAGTGACTGCATTGATGTAATGTGTCATGTGTCGCTTTGATTTGCTGCTTTATTGCACGCAATGTTAGAACATTCTAACGAACGCGCGTCAGTCAGGAAACGTTAACGTATACCTGGTTACAGAGACCTTCTGATAAAACTTTGTGCGGACATTTGGCGAATAAACAGCGTCCTCACGAAGCGATATGGCCTCCTAATTTTATTACAGTGCTGTTTTTCTTTTCAGTCATCGTGCTGCACGCGCGGGGGGGGGAGTTGGCTTCTGCCAGTTTAATGTCAACTATACACATTAGCAAAAGAAAAGAAAGAAAGCGTTGTTCTTGACACTTGCCCATTTTTATAATAAAAAAAATTCGGGGCGACGTTCGAGTATTTTTTCTTTTCCCAAGCCCTCGTTGCACAGGCGCTCCAATTGACGTTACCTGAAACGCAAACTGCAAGGGATAGCTATGTATACATATCTACTTGACTGCAAACATTTTTCACTCTGCTGAAGAATATCTTTGGTTTATGCGTGACTGCCGTTTTTAGTAGGATCTTTGTTTTATCTCTTTCGTCGTCTGGTTAATTACTGATTCTGGCGGTGAACTTCACCATCCTGAAAGTATGCAAAAAAAAAAAAAAAATTCTGAAGCTTCGGAGTCCTGGCGTAGAGCGCCGACAGCGAAGTGAATATACAAAGCAGAAAAGAACGATAAAGAGGCTTCCACAAGTGATCTCTCCGGAATCCTAGCACTTTGTTGCTCTTCTGGGACGGCACTTATTTTTTTTCTCTCTCTCTTTTGCGTTGCTCCGCTCTCCAGAAGAGAAAATGACGTTGGAGGAAGCTGTGAGATTCAGGAAACCGGGCTTTTTTTCTTTCTTTTTTGTGCTTTTGCCTTTTGTTTAAGCCTTCGTTTTCTTCTTATTTCGCAACGGGCAACTGGTGCCGCTTCGAGCGCTCCTGTGCTCGAAGCTGCACGGAAAGGCGCTTCGCTGAACCTCCGAGTAAATATATTGTGTGTTCAAATGTCTCAGACAGCTAGTGTTACGCCCGGCGCCACAGCGAAAGGCGCAGGATTAATTTAGGCTACACGGCCCACGGTATGGCCAAAAAGCCCCCTCACGAGGCCCATTCCTTCTTCTTCTTCTTCTTTTTTTTACGGTTTTGTCATGGCAGGGCGCCGCGGACCAGTCGTTGCCACGACTGATAGCTAAACAGACCAGCTTTTCTAGGGAAACATCCAACCTAACGTGACTAAAAAGAAAGAAGAATAGAAAACAATAGTAGGCAGCCTGCCGGCGTTTCGCCACCAGTTGAAATCGAACCTGCCGCAGTGAGATACGCAACCCAGTTCCCGGCTGCGATGGTTCGTGAGAACTTAGCGTTTCGCCGTCTGTGGTGCTAAAATAAACGGGGCGAACCAGCTTGCTTGAAACCAGAAGCGGACCGTCCTAAGCCTTCTTACTGGGGATAACGAAGTGACCTTTGAATCGGCTAGTGCATTGCTGCTGCTGATAGGTGTATTAAAGAAAGAAAACCCTTGGCAACCCGAAACCAGTGTGACTACACCAGCTTCGGCCTTACTTCTGCTGTATCGTCCGAGTTGCGTAATTGTGCTGCATCATAAAAAAAAAAATTGGATAGCTGTGGATGGGGAACCTGCGAGGAAGTCGGAAAAGATGAGACGGAGCGAGGGAGCAAAAGAGTCATTCTGTCGTACTTGCATTCGCTTGCGTGCCGTCGTCACTTTTTCTGTTTAATTCCCACGCACCGCAGTGCGGGCTGCCGACGGTGACTCAAATTTATTTGTAACTCCTTGTTGCGACTTTGCGAAAGCCTTGGCAGTGGTCCAGAACAATAGGAAGCCGGCTTCGTTCTAGTGCGGCATGCGTAAAAAGAGCCATCTTAAACAACAAGAACGAAAATAGCAGCAAACCACATCATAAGTTCGCCATGAAGAGCAGTATTGCAAAATAGAGCACATATTCTAGCGTGCTGCAATAAGCGTAATGTGGGCGAAAAATGCTTCCGTCTATTCCACTTGGCTTAGCTTAAAACATGTACTTTGTGCATGTTTCAGCTAATCTGAGTGAACCGTCTGGCGCGAGTTGGACATGGGTTCGTGAAAGAGGCATAACAGTGTGCCCATTTATCATGACTACTTGGTGTACTTGAATTAACATTACATCTAAATGTTCATGCTACTAAATGATTATGTGACAATGCACATAATGCATCATGTTGCGTGTATGTGTCTTAAGGAGCAATTTTCTTTTATTTCAACACTATGCTATTTTGAACACGTTTTCTTGCGCATTTTATTAGCCAATGTTCCACGTTCTTCATATTAAATGCAATGTTGATTACTGCGTGCATGTTAATACCATGAAGAGTTGGCATATTGCGCGCCCCGCGTAGGACCAGGTTGCGGGTTCGATTACCGGCCGAATTCTGAAAGAGGGGCGTTCAATGCAGGAACGCTCGTCTCATGTGCTTAGGGGCACGTTAAAGTAATTGTTCTTAAATATGCTTACTAACAGTTATACACAATCACCAAAGCGCACAGTGCTGAGTCGCAGTGTTTCTCTCCACGCTAAGAAATATCACTTAAACATAGGCAACGCTTACAATGAAATACTGCACAGATTAAGCAAATGTTCCGATATTACTAAAGAAACGCTCAAAAGACCCATGCATATTGCATTCGTTGGCTAAACTTTTGAGAAGTTTTCATGCATGCCTGATCATGAAGTCGACTTTCATCATAACTATCAATAGTATGCAATGAGGCGTGCGCGCACGCGAAGTGTAAATTTTGTATTGCCTATTCCCCTTTCTTCCATTCAGTTACGCCGATTTTTTTTTGTTCAAAGTATCGAATCAGACGTGAGTATAGTTAATCTCTCTGCTCATCACACTTTTTTTTCTCTTAAAAAAAAACTAATTTCACTGCCGCGACATCAGCTGCCACTTGGAGTCGTCTTATTCTGTCTCGCTCTGCCAACGGCTAGATCCATAGATAAATTAAATTATGGGGTTTTTGTTTAACTTATTCAACTTATTATAAACTTATTACACACTGATTATAAAAACTTATTACACACGCACACCCGCACGCACGCTAACGCACGCACATCGCTTGCTTAGCCGTAAGATAGGAATGCTAAAACTGGAAAGTTATTTTGTCATTTTTTCGCAAGTTGCTCTACTGCTTCTATATCGAACACAAACATAGACATTAGATTCCTTTCACGCACAGTACATGTTTGGACAAACTGAATCATCGCTAAAGTGCAATCTAAAATTACGATTTACGGTCCCTTGTTGCATTCTGACTGTCCTGTTGGATGACTTGTCAGGGACACTGTGACCTTAATTTCAGCGCTCGACCACCCGAGAATGCTTGGCTGGTGTTACTGTCGACAGGATAGTATACTGAAAACAATAACAATATATGCAGTGTACGAACTTTAGACCTTGCTTTAGACTCCTCGCTGAATTTGTTAGATTGGTCGTACACTATCCTGTAGTGGGCCTACGAAGAGCCTATAGGAATTTACAAGTAAGCCCTAACTATTTCAACGAGCACTCAGAATTCTGTCCCTAAAAAATTGAACTTTTCCTGGTTCGATAGTGCAATAGGAGCTTCATAAAAATGAAAAAAAAAACTTTTTTTTTTCTGAACGAGAGCAGACGGAAAGTGCTGCATACGCCGACTTGAGTACTTGCGTGCGCGGGCACGTACGTTGTTTGCGAGCACACTTAACGCATCCTCGGCAACCTATGGGTAAGGTTCAGCGTTCTCGGTTTTTTATTTTCCAGAAATTTGGCATAGATTTTCAGTTTTTTTAGTTCCACGCAAAATGTTTTTTTTGTTCTTTTTCAGTGGATATAATTATCTAGTTTAACTTCACCGGCTTGTTTTCCGGCGCATAATTTTTGCGTCCTGCTTACCGGTTGTACCGTTTCTCTCCCTCCCCTCTCTCTCTTTTTTATGTGGATATCTGGTTCACTAATTTTGCTGACGATGAAGCATGCCGTACGACTGCACATTCTGCTCTTGCAAACTGTAGCTGCATGCGATGCACAGAATAACAAAGTTTTCGACAAGCGATGTATAGCCAACGCACAACGCCATACGGCAATGTTACTACACACGAACTGAGAGAGGGCCTTTGATACTCGAGCTCATAGAAACTTCATTCGTAACTTTATGCGGGTACCGAGCTTTAACGAATAATATGATAATGTAGATACGACCCAACGTTACCGTCACCGAAGTTGCCCAGTCAAACCACCGCAGTGGCCGTATATCGCGAACACTGCAGGTACCCGGGCCAAGGCACCTCCAACACTTCTGCGTGCCCCTCCCCCTTCGCCGCTTCTCGCCTCCTGCGCACTGACAGTTAAAATGGGCGAAAATAAGAAAACTGAAGATAGCTTAACGGCAATAAATGAACGAACAAACAAACAAACCAGTAAATAAATAGATAAATGAAAAGGAAGGGAAAAACATTACTGCTGACAGCACCGTAGCTGCCTAGCTTTGGCTCACCTGAACGGAATGTAGGCTCGCCGCTGCGCGCCCTGATCGGCCGTCTTAGCTATCCGGTAAATTTGCTTACTCACCCTTTTTGATGATAACCAAGTTGCCGAAAAAAAATGTTGCTCAGTTTTATTTCTTTATTTTTTTCTTTTTTTTTTCGAAATCGATAAGCCCTATTCTTAGAGGCACGAAAAAATTATATTACTGTTTCGATGCCCTCTATCAACTATCTTAACATCGTAACGGAACGTTTGGCAGCGCTTGCAGCATCAGGGTACTCCGATTTCTCGACGGCTCTGGCAACCATTTTAATGGTCCTTTTTTGTTCTGAATTTTAGAGGTAGTCGTCGTCGGGGCAATCCGTCGTGGTGGCTCGGCGGTTGTGGCATCCAGCTGCAGGGCACGAGAGCGAATGCTCAAATCTCAGTCACTGTGACCGTGTGTCCGCATTTAGAAGGGCCAGAATGCGAAAAACTATGCGCAAATAATCCAAGGTGATCAACCGTAATGCACAGTCCTTCCCTATGGTGCCTTGCATATCCCATTTGCAGTTGGGACGTCAAAGCCCATTAGTTAAGCTGCCAATGAAACTTCGGCGCCTACAATGTCGCTGAAACGGATGTCTGCCTTTACTGGTGACGGATAAACAGCGCAAGAAAGAGACGTAGATTACGGAAAGAAAAGACGTGACAGGCGCTGTTAAGTCTTTAATTTTCTTAGTTTACGTTTTTTTTTTTTTGCGTGTGGGCTGTTTATCCGTCACCATGCAATATTACCAACCCGCCCAACTTGCTGCACTTGTCTGTCTTCACTGCCTCTATCCATTGTAGATCCTCTGAGCCCGCGCCGTCCCCTCACTTTCGTCTGGTCTAAGGGATTTTGGTGAAATCTCTACAGTGGGACAACTTTTTGTTGCAAGTGTCATAGGGCGACGATCAGGATGGGCGGTATGCTATCGCCTTGACATTGATGTGAGATTAAAGCTTATTTCGCCGTGATCTCTCTGACTGGAGATGTATTCATGAGGCCAAGTTCACGAGACCGAAAAATGCAAATTCTCCAAACATGAGTCAAAGCGCCCCGCCATCGAACGCGCTCAAAGATAAGAACTGGAAACGAACGAACGATAACTTTATTTATAATCCGGCGAGTTATTCGGGGATTTGGGCGAGTACCCCTGCCTAGGTGTCGGCCACGAGCCCTTGAGCTCTGGCGGCTTCCCCGGCCCGCTGGACGGCCCAGAGTTGGTCTTCGAGGGCGGAGCTGAGCAGCGTAGTCTCCCAGCGCGTTCGGTTCGAGGCTGCGTCCCCGTCTGGAACCCCCCCCCCCCCCTCCTTGTTTGCACTCCGATAACATGTGTTCCATCGTTGCCCTGGCCTCACAAAACTTGCATTGGTTGGACGAATAAAGCTCTGGGTAACAGAGATTCAAGATCACCGGGTTTACAAACGTTCTTGTCTGCAGCTGTCGCCATGCGACCGCCTGTCTCTTGTTCAGTTTCTGGTGTGGTGGCGGAAATTTGCACCTCGCCAGTCTGTAGTGTTGCGTTATTTCTCTGTAACTCGTCAGGCGATCCTCCCACTCCCACCCCTCACCAGACGTCGCGGCCGAGGCGGCGGTAGTGTTGTTGGCGGCTCGGTCCGTAAAAGCCCTCGAGCCGCCCCATGCGCTGCCTCGTTTCCGGTGAGCGAGGTGGTGTGGGCGGGCGCCCATACGATGTAAACTTCTTTATTCCCGGTTTTGCCCGCGAGTAGTATTCGTAACGCCTCGGGGGAGATGCGGCCGTTGGCGTAGTTGCGAATTGCCGTCTAGGAGTCGCTGATGATCACTTCGGCGTTGGTGGTGGCCACCGCTAGCGCGATGGCTACGTCCTCCGCTGTCTCCACGTGCACCGTGCGTACCGTGACACTAGTTTTGGAAGTGTTCTCGTGATCTACCACCGCGGCCGTGAAGCCGCGTCTGCATGCAAGAAAATTTATTTATTTATTTATTTATTTATTTATTTATTTATTTATTTATTTATTTATTATTTATTTATTTATTTATTTATTTATAATATTGCCGTGCTCAGTTGTGTGCATAGCAAGTGGGTAATACAAAGGTGTTCCCAAGTGTTGGAAAGTTACAAATGTGCTCCTAAACAGAGCTGAACCGCCCCTCGGGTTGGGTTAAAAAAACTGACTCGTCATGCCTGCCCTGCGAAAGTGGATGTCCGATGAATCTGTAGAAAACCACCACTACAACTACTGAGGGGCAAATGCAATGCTTATTGAAATGGTACTAATGCTATTTTAGAGTAATGGGAGTGGCGGTAATTTTGACAGCACACCGCGCCGCCCATAGCGGTGATGCAACAACGTTGAAATCAGTTGCTAGGCTGGTTATTTGACATACGAAAGGCTAGGGGCGTCACTCCCCACAGTAATCATTACCCGGAAAAGTATGCGGGGAGTGCTATGTGCTTCCCATTGTTGTCAGGAGCGCCTTATCATCAATCATGTGGTTCGGATGCTTGTTTCGAGCTTGTTTCTTATTGAAACGTATGCTGTTCTATATGTTGTAAGCGTGATCCCAAATAATGTATGCACCGTTCGCTTCACTTTGCTGAGTGCTTGTAGCGTAGCCTCAGTCTTACGGGGGTATATGAACCATGGCTCCGGCCTGCACTACCGCAGGATCAGCCTAGCATTGCTTTCTGTCGACGTTACGCCACGAAGGAATCCCGGGATCCTAGCCATAGAGAGCTTCGCTGTAAAAATACAGTCCGCGGACGGCATACGCTGCATGCTGTGAACATCTCAGCCAAATTTTGCAGTCGTGCGCGGCGCGTGGAGCTGGCAAGTGGAGCGCAAAGTCACCTTTCTCTCAAATGCTCTCTTTTCAACAGAATCCTGCTCCTCACTCTTTTCTGTACACGTCATTTCGTAATTTAGCAGACTCGCATGCGCGGCTGCTATTGGCCAATAGCTGACTTCAATCAAGAAGGGTGTTTGAATCTGTGCGCTTCTTCCTATTGTTACTGTCTACATTTTTGACGCAGTTCAACAAACAAGTTGAAGTGAACGAAAATCTGCGTTTGAAATATCGATAGGAATTACGTGCTTCCGGAAGTATACGACTATCGTCTGCTGACGCTCGGCCGCATCCAAGCGCGTAGGAATTAACCTTTGGCCACACTGCTTATCAGTGTCGTAGACGTCGAGTCTCGCTAATTTCGACTAGTTTTTGAACACTCCACAATGCTCGAACCCAGCGAAACTTAAGGCCAGACCACAGGCACGCTTGCCAGCACATGCTCACTCCCGGTCGCTCCTGGTTAGACGCCTTGGCAGACTTCGCTTCGTATCGAGCTATTGATAGCGCTTCAAAATGCGCAAGTTGGATGTGGCTACTATATCCGTCGGTCAAGCTGATGCAGGACGAAGTGAGTCCGCACCACGTAGAACGGCCTGACTGAAGCATATGAGCGCGAGCGCGCACTCAAGCCCTGTTGCGCACAAAGCTAACGCTGCGCATGCGCACGACAGTTGCATGTAGCTACAGTCTTCTACGTAGCGTAGACACCGCGGCCGCGACAAGTCCGCTGACTGAGCGCACTGTGGCTCGCTGAGGACAACCGCGTTTGGCGCGTTGTAAACGCCAAAATCGGAAGCAGTGGCGTCTACGTGATCATCCACAATCAAATTTGAAATGCGCGCCACCTGTGACGTTCAGTAGGCGGAGCGTTGTGGGCACGCCCCGCTCCACCGTCGCCTTTGCAGTGCAAGGGTGCAAGTCATTCAAGAAGGAGCGGAAGCACCACGTAGGCGACGTTTGATTGCCAATAACTCCGCTTCTGCTGAACGCATTGAAGTACTTTTTTTGCGGCAATGTATTTCTCAAATAGTCTAATTTAACTTCAAATGCATTTCTCGACTTCGATAAAAATGGTTCAGGGACCCTTTATGTAGTGTACATACGAGAGAGCATGCGCGGCAAAGACTATGCTACTAAGGCTCAGGTGCAGTCTCCAACTAGTGGCTATGGCATTGAGGTGCTAAACTCGAGGTCACGGGTTCGTTCCCGGATGCGGCAGCCCCATTTCGATGGCAGCGAAGTGCAAAAACGTCCGTGTACCATGCATTGGGTGTACGTTAAAGAGCCCCAAGGGGTCAAAATTAATCCGGAGTCCCCCACTACGGCGTGCCTCATAATCAGATCGTGGTTTTGGCACGTGAAACCCCAGAGTTACAACTTAGCTGTGAAAGGGGTCAACGTTTCGGGGCTAGTGAAACTTATATTTAAATTATTCCTATTGTAAATTAAAAAAAAAAACAATTGCTTAAATGTGCCGTTGTTGAAAAGGTAGTTTGTTGGGGTGTTTTATGCTTATGACAAGTCGGGCGTGACTGTGAAAATGAGACAACTTCTTCTTCTTTCTGGGTTTTAGTGCCAAAACCAGTTCTGATTATGAGGCACGCCGTAGTGGAGGGTTCCGGATGAATTTCGACCACCTGGGGTTGTTTAACGAGCACTACAACGCAAGCACACGGGCGTTTTTGTATTTCGCCTCCATCGAAATGCGGGCGCCGCGGCCGGGATTCGATCCCCCAACAGACAACTTAGACATACTTAGCAATCATGCAGCAGTTGGTTGAAAAACCAAACAAGTGCAGTCGTCACTCTATAGTGAACAGTGTCTCAATGCCAGAAGAAGCCAGAAGGTTAGTGGGAGAGTCCGTACGTTTATGCTTGGTATGCACAGTCCTGATGGCTTTGCGCTCTACGGCCTCCAATATTGTGATACTGCTTAGTGGTTATTATTATTGGCTTTGAAAATATATATACAAATAGACAGAGAGCAATAGAAGGGAAGAAACAGGCTTGCAAGTGCCACTGGAATGGCCGCAATGCCTGCCTACTCTTCAGGAAGGAGGGTTTAGAGATGGAAAATAAGAAGAGAACATAGAAAATAAACAACAAGAAGACAAATTACAAAGAGTATGATAAAACCGCGACAAATAAAAAAAAAAAGGAATGTTCAGAAAGAGAGAAAAGAAAATAGTCCGAGCTCTCGCCATCTATAAACAAAGCAAAATGCGCTGCAAACGGGAAGCGAAGACAGTTTCTTCTAGGAAATAAAGGAGAATGAGATAAGCCTGGTCGCATCGAGGCGCGCAACTACTGGGATAGAGCAATTAATCGAGGGCCGTACACAGGATGAGCGTAAGGGACGAGCGGAAGGACGTGAGCTGTTTGCGACAGTTTATTTCGAGGAGCTTCTGACCCTGGTTTTCGAGGCCACCACGTTCATTAATCGATTTCGTTTGTATCTAAACTGCTGCCCGTGATACCTGGTTAACCAAGCGAACCTGTAGTTGAAAGAGGTGAAAATATAGGCAATATTTGTACGCGTTATATATACGTGAACATCTAGACTAAGAAAATATGGCAAGAAAGAAAGAAAGAGAAAGCTGACTAAATAAATTCACTTAGTTATTCCTCTTTATTGTTTCCTTGTCTGGAGGAATAAATTCGTCTGCGCCATGGCGACGACCAGTTTCAAGACACGCGATTCTTGTAAACAAGAAAAAAAAAAGGTGCCCCTTAAAGAACGTTTCAACATCTTCTCTGACGAGCACGGACCGTCTGAAGGCGATGTCTACCCGTGCGCCGGCCCTTGCCGGTGCGATGATGTCTCTGTTGACAGCGCGCCTGCCATCCCTCCTGGGAGCGTCTCTCCCGCCTCCGTCACTATGGTCTGCTTCCCTTTTCAGTTGTTGCTCCTTGGGGAAGGTCGCGGCCTTCTTTTTTTTCTTCTCATACCGGGCTCAAAAAAAAATGTGGCGACGCAGTTTACGTCAATGGGTGAGTACGGCGCTCGAGACGCCGACGGAGCACTTGCAATCCGCGGCGATTACCCGCAGGGAGGCACCACTCTTTTAACCCGAAGTTCTTTTTGCTTGAGCGGAGATGGTGAATAGCGTCTAAGGAATCGCAAAGCAATGCGCACTTCACGAAAGTTGCAGCTATAGCAAGCTGCAGTGGCAGTCGGCGAGCTGTTTCGCAATATGACGGCTCGGCGGGTGCCGCTAGACGCGCGTCACTGCGTGGTCGGCGCTGGTTTGCGACAGAGCTTGCCGGGACGCCTCTTGCCCCCCTACTACCTTTCAGCCTCCTTTTTTCTGCCCTCTGACTTTGACTTTCTATACGTGGGCTAGAAAGCCACATGGGCGACAGCCGGATGAAAGGACACGAGCAGCTACAACGTACGAAGCGGTTCAAGCAAATAAATGTAACTCCCGCCACACAGAAAGGCTGCTTCGCTTTAGACAACATATGATCGACTGACCTGCTCGTACCACCTAATGACACCCACGTTGAGAGACGCAAATATTTCGACAATTCTTGCGCACTGCGATGATAGTATGCTGGGCCTACATCCACAAAACTCCCATTTCGCTAGTGCCGGTCGCTATTGGCCATCGCCGCCGCGATTGACCGGTACGTGATCGCGGTGGTCGTTATCATGAGTGGCGGCTGGCTTAGCGCCTGTCAGTTAGAAAACATTATTAAGTAAGAGAAGTTTTGCAAATATGCGGCCTCAACGTGGCAATAGTGAAAGGTTACCCTGGGTTCAGATAAGAGGGTGCATCGATTTTCTTTTTATCCATATGTTGCGGCATAACGTAGCCATGCAGGCACACAGTATTGTGCAATGAAACGCCCTGTTCAGGCGGATTTGATTTATGACGCCCACTGACACTTGAAACCTTGTATCCGGCTCTGCATTTGTAGGCCGCTTAAGGAGGCTGACATACATTCTTCCACGGATTTGAATTCGGGAAGTATATAGTGACAGTCGTGATCGTGTAACTCGATTTTGTCTGAATCCCGCAGCAGTAGTTCGCTTCGTCCAACCATATAATCTGTGTTGTTTGACTCTACGTCTTATATCGTTTCATCGTTTGCCCGATGCGTTATGCTCACAAAGAGTGAACATGGCTCCGACATCGACGTGCCCTGGCTCGCGACCCCAGAAAGATTTGGGACGCGCACTGTGTACATGTGCAGCTATGGCACTGGAATATTTATGCACGAGTACTGCATGGCCACTTTAGTTCTACGAGATCGCGCGACAGCTGATTTTTTCTCTCACAGTCAAGCTTTCTTTGCATTTTCCTCGAGGTGGTCACTTCCTCATTCCACGTATATACCTCCTCTTGCGCATGGGCCAAGTGGATTGCAGGAGGGTATATAAGTCTGTCTTACGTAAAAAGTAATAATTGGAAGTTATAGCCTGTCCCGTCGTCTCCTTCGTCTTGTTTTCGTTTATAGCGCTGTTTTGTTTTTTTGTTTTCAGCTTTTTTTTTTTTTCCTTTTCTAATTGCTAACATGTACCAACTGGCCCTGTTAACCACTTTGTTACCTCTTCTTGCTGGATATCTTTGATTGAATTTATTCACACATATTTGTTATGTACTTAATTTTTCTTTGTTAATCTGATTTGGATTAAGCGCAATAAGTCAAATTTTACGCGTTTTGAATAGCTAGAACCGCACTGCTAGCAATCAGTGCGGGCGTGTTAAGGCTGTTTCACTGCAGAGCCGATAGGTAGAAAAGAAAAGCTGCATTTAGAATACACGCTGTGACATCGATGAGAGTAAGTGGAGAATTGCCAAAAACGCACAGAGTGTTTTCAGAAAAAAAGGAATGAAGAGGCGTCAACAAAAGAGAACTTAAAACGCCCCCAGGAATAACGCGAACGAGATCAAATCTAGAATTCGCTTATCCGCAGGTTTATCTAGTTGCGAACCCCTCGTGAAGTGACTTTGTTATTTAAAAACTAGTTCTACAAGCAGTCATAATTTATTCGAAAAGGGGAGAAAGATCCATTGTAAAATAGAAGCACGCGAAGGAAATAAGAAAAAGCATTAAAGGTTGGTTCAGATAAAAGCGTTTAGTTTCGGGTTATTCCGCCTCGTTACTAACGAAACCAGTAGGGATTATCCGAGCTTTCTCCACAGGTTGTAAAATTGAAACACCGAGTGGTGCCAGAAATAAAAGAGGCAAAATCCATTTAAAAGATAACACGTGCACCTTTTGTCTGCTTTCTTAGCTCTTTCTGCCCCGTTCACTGAGCTTGCCGAGTCTCACTCATCTAATACGCAAATGTGATGACTCTTTAGACGAGCGGAGTTTAGTGCCAATTACCTGGAAGCATTGGAGACTTCATAACTAGTCTACATAACGTTGATATCAAAAGCGCAACAATTGCGGGGCCATAGACGGGACAAGATATCACCAGCGCACGTGGCGTCCTGTCGAACCTGGGTCCCGCGATTTTTGCACTAAGTTTATATTAATTGTCACCGTGCTACAGCAACTAGCCCGCACTTAAACCCTAAAACAAACCGGATCTTCCCATCTGGTTAGCCTCACTGCCTTTCTTCTGTCTCTCTCTCTCTCTCTCTTTTCTCAATTTATATATTTTCCTGATGTGTTTTGCATAAAGAAAACGTGCGGTCATCTGAATAGGTAGCGTTCAACGCTCATGAAACGATATATTTACGGTATTAGCATTTTGAATAACATTTGAAGCGAATGGTAACGCCGAAGCGTTCATTCCCGCCAACGTGTCTAAGCGAATAATAAACAACGTTCCTGTTTATTTATTTATTATTTATTTATTTATTTATTTATTTATTTATTTATTTATTTATTTATTTATTTACTGAGGTTGTCAGTGCTTGTAAAACGGTGTGTAGTAAAGGCGTACATGATAGTTGTACCGCTCACGGTCTTTTAACGTTAATTTCCGTCGTTGGTATTTTTTATCTTTTTCCCCTGAATATTTTATTACTTGTCGCGAGCAGAGTGACGGATAAGAGGCTGTGACGACATTCTCGCGCTGTTTCCAGCTGCATGCTCCCTTGTTAACTGTGCCTGTAGGGTGGTTTGCTCGCAGCCCACCACGGTAGCCGTGCGCGGCGCACGAACTTACCCGCGCTTTTCTTCAGTACTTTTTTAGCTTGCGAAGCGGAAGTGGGAGGCGTGTACGCGTTACATAAGCGCGCCATTCCCCAGCGTCGAGGAAAGCCCGGCACATTCCCGCCGCCGGGGGAGCATTGAACGTGTGCCGGCCATGGCGACGCCACTCCGCGTCTTCCCTGCCCCGTGGCCAGAGAGCCGCGTCCGCCGGCGTTCCCCAGATGGCGCTCGGCGTCGCGGGCGCTGCGCATGCTCGCGCTTGGGGGGGCGGCGCGCGCAGCCGCGGTTCCAGCCGCGGGCCGCCGTTCTGTGCCGCCATGGGGACTCTTGGCCACGCTGAGCAGGCTGTCTCGCCAGGAGAGCCCCGGGCGAGCCGCCGCGGCTGAACAGCGAGGCCGGCCCCCCCGAGGGATGGTGCGCTCGGCGCGGCGCGCTCTGCTGTAGGCCGCCGTCGCGCTGCCATGTCCACGCGCAGCCAGGACCCCGCCGCCGTGCCGCTGGCCGGCTCGAGCGGACTCCAGCAGCGCCGCTTCACCGGAAGATGTGCCGACCGTGCGGCTTCTCCCGAAGGTGAGTGACAGCACGAGCGCAGCGGCGAGGCGCCCTCCTCGCCCCACTCTCGCGACGGCCGGTGCGACCCGCGCGTGCTCGAGCGCGGCGCCGGAATCATGCGACGGTTTCGGTTTTGCTTCCGCTCCGCAACGTCTGACTCGCGACTCGATAGAGCCAGCTAGAACTGTTCGCGCCGGCTGAGAAGCGGTCGCTTCGCGTAGTTGCCTCGACCTAATGCGCGAGCTTACGAGACTGAAGCTGCAGAGAGGTCTAATAGAGGCAGGAAAATCGTCTTCGTGCATTCGATGATTCGTTGGCGCGCGATTCGACTGGTCCCGCGTTTTCAAGTTCGGCCCTCTCTCTCCTTCACGGTAAAGGCGCGCGCTGCGATTCATACACGCAGCCACCGCTTACATAGAAAGCACGAAGTCAATCCCCGTGTCGGCTCAGTACTACGTTCGGACGGTTATGTAAAAAAAAATTATCGCATTTTCTCTTTCTCGCCATAATCGGTCTCGCCAACCTTCTTTAGCTCATCCGCATGGGCAGCCGCATTCCACTTACAGTGTACCGCACAACTAGATTTTAGATACGGCTTGAATGAAAATCTGATAGTACCGGCATCACTCGCTGAAATTGCGGGAAACCAAAGCCGTATATCACGAAAAACGCCGTTTCCAGCCGCAGAGTTTGCGTCGGCTACTTCCGGCAGCGTCCCATGACGGGCCTGTATAAGCTGCTGGGAAAGCAGAGGGGGGAGCTTGGTGGGCTACACAATTTCGCTCGACGTAATTTACTGCGTCGGCTTCGTTTGTTCCGTGACCTTCAACGTTTCTTTCTTTGTGTGCGTTCATTTTTTATTTCCTTCTACCTCGCAACTGTGGCTGTTTCATGCGCATTCATTCTCACTCCACAGCAGTTAATCGCGGACACCTGAGAGCAGGAATTTGTATTCTGTACTCCAAATTCCTGATCTAGGTGTCTCCCTTTTCTAATGCAGGTGAACCCTGGTCCCTTTCGTCGTCAACTCTTTGTTGGTTGTATGGCGCGCGACTGTTTTGACCATATTTCCTTTAAACTGCATATTCTGTACGACACCGGGTGAAAGTATGCGTTATGGGAATTTATGAAGGTTACACTAAGAGCAGAATTTCATGTTTCGGATGTATCAATGCCTTGAACGTAACCCATAACACTTTCAATCGCTACTCTACGATGAAGAGAATTCTGATGCACAAAACCTGCGAGTTGTATTCTCAGAGACACGCTTGCGACAAATAACGTTTCAACGGTAACCGCTCTCTGTTCGCGCCTACCAAAAATGATTTCGGAAAGTCGTCAGATGTGCGCTACTCGCGAATGAGTACTGTCTCTAATACATGGCTGGGAATGGCAACATTTACGCAAGACGGCAAGCTGCACTTACGTCAGTGGTAATGCGCTGTTTAAATCTCACTCATAGGACTTGAACTGCTAATTTCAGTTATGCGACAACGCTCGTGCAGAAAACATGCGTTTAGTACGCTAGAGCGATCGCTATTTGCGCACCAGTATGCCTTTTCCTGACATGCTGATGAGTTCCCACCGGCGTAAGTAAAATTTGCAGCAAACTCTGCCTGCTGCTTTCACCATCCCGGATTTCCAGCACGCCCTATACGCCGACTTGAGTCACGAAGATTGAAAAATACCAGATAGTAAGCGGAGCTCATGCGCTCATAGAAAGCTGAACTACACAAATAAGGCGTTCAGTTGACGTAAGTACTGCGAAAAAAATGCAAATAGCAAGCCCAACAACGGCCCTTTTAAGTTCGCACGAATAGACATTCTGAATGCCTAATCACCTGAATTATCTGTTTTGATTTCGGAAGTGATTGCTATATTGGAAGCAGCCACATTCATTTTTTTTCTTGCATGTAGGTAATCCTGTCGTTTTGAGTTCGATGATTTCGGCGTCTTTTGAGTTGCAAATACAACTCGTCGCTTTGAGCACCTTCCGACCTGTCGCCTTGCCTGTAGGTTCTCTGTTATTAGCAGGAAAGAAAGGAAAGTTCTTTGGGAAGTGCCAGTAGCACATAGAGCGCAACATTTTTAAAAGGTCCGAGCGTGGTTACGAACAGCAGTGGGGCAAATAATGATACAAGCCCAGACCGGTTGTGTAATTAATTTGTCTTCTTTTTTTGGCCCTCCTTAGGAGCATTCGACTGACATACTGATAGGACGCTTATACTCGTAGATTTATTTGCGTATTTCTGGCATTTTCTTTAGTTTTATAAACATACATCAAAGCGTCTCTAATGGTTGCAAAACAGTTTCGCAAGCTTGGCTGGTGCTGTACGCACTTAGACGACTGTAGCAAGAACTCAGCTCAAGAACCTGACCATCTGTTCGTATCGGAAGTACCTTACTAACACCTTTCTTGGTAGCTCAGTGACTGTGGTGTTTTGCTGTTGAGCGCGAGGTATCGGGTTCGTAATGCGGTCGTTGCGGCCGCATTCCGATGGGGGCGGTGAAAACGCACGCGTACTTAGACTCGGATACACGTTAGAGAATCTCAGGTGGTGGAAATTAATCTGCAGACACCTCGCCCATTACGGCGCCTCTCAAAGCCCTTGCGTCGCTTAGTGACGATAAATCTTGTAATTTAATATAATTTTATTTGATTTGAATTATCTTACAGACATTCAGCTCTTCTTATTATTACACCGGCCTAATGTTAGTGGCGGTGATCGCGTTTTTCCTCACTGCAGGGATTAACCGGCGTCGTTGCCTCGTTCGCCTATGTCCAGTGGGACAATCTCTGCGGGCATTGATCTTCATAATCAGCGTCGTTTTCGCTCTTTGTATACGCTCAGGAAGAAATGACTCGTTGCCTGAAGCTTCCTCTACTCCCGCGCTTCGCAAGAAGCGGAAGACAGTCTGGACACACACTTAAGCTGAGAAACTCTGAGCTTTATCTCGTTATAGAGAGGTCTCGGATTTGTCACCCAGCTCGATCATTAACGCAGTTTTTTTTTCGCCTACTTACTTTTCGCTTACTTTTACCTGATTGCCGACGAGAAATGGAGCATGGTGAGACCTCCCGGGATCGAGTAAATCGGCGATACTTTATGGCAGTTTGGCTGAACACATTGATGCGCACGAACACTGTCTTTGGGCCACGAGGCGTTTCACAGTGCGCTACGCAACGAGAGAGCAAGGATGTTGCAACTTGGAGATCCTCTCCATTGCTGTCGGACGTTTAATGGGAAAATCAATCAATCAATCAATCATCTTTATTAGTGATACAGCAGCAGTCATACATATTATCAGGAATGCTACTAGACTGCTGCCGTCCTCGAAGGCACAGTTCAATTAGCTTTTCTTTTATCACCCCCCTTTACCTCCACAGTTGAGAAATTCCAGTATAAATATAGCACCGCACACTTTATGCATTCACGCGGATCAGGTACGAAAGAGCGCATGAAATGCCACATGTATATCAATGACGCAAAAAAACAACTTGCACTTGGAGGCACTTGTTTTTGAGCAGCTTAGAAAAAATTGGAGAAATTTGGACTTTTTGTAACTTACAGCGCATCGCTTCACCCCTGTCTAGTTCTCCACCCCTACTCCTCCCACAAAACGCATTCTAGTTAAGTTAAACATTAGACCGCTTCAATGATGCTGAGGTTAATGCTCTTTCTTGAAAGCACATGTATTGGTACATTCAGATTAGGTCCGTCCACCGAAGCATACGGCACTGTTGGGGCAATTTCTTTAATTGTACGCGTTCAGGAACCACCGTCATTTACTCTGCATCCTGCTAAACTAGCGGCTGGTTTCACTAAGACCACTGAGGTCCCATTCTCTACGTGGTTTTATTTCTGTTCGCAGGCAGTCGGGTTCCACAACGAGCTATTGATAGTTTCCGACAAGGAACGCAATAGATTATTTTACTCTTTTGTTCTGCTTTGTACTGCAGAGCAGTAGAAAGGTTGTAATTTACGCTCAGCTTAGGACTCTACGTCTACAAGACAAAAAAGCGGAATGAAAAAACAAAAGAAAACAGGAAGATAGGATGTTTTATCCTTTACAGACGTTAAAGCACATTTTCGGTCATCAAAATCCACGAGCAAGGCATTTTCTACACGAAAACTTTGCACATTGAATTTATTCGATCTGTCATATTGCACTTAACATGTGCAGCCCGAACAAATAGCCGATTAAGTGTATGGCGGTTTTATGGAAGTGTGTTTGTTGCTTTACTGTGGTGGATGTGCACCACGACTAAAAATACTGCTAAATATCGACTAGAGGTATTTGTAAAAGGCGCTCAGCGTATAGCGTAAGCGAATGCACCTAGTTGGGCTTAATAGTGGGGCTGAAAAGACGTTATAGTCAAGATGAGCGGGCCTGAACATATTAAGCCATGTCTCTGCAGTGCAGTTGCGTAACTGGTTTGCTCATCGTTGTCGTAATACGCCATTTTTTTGTTTTGAAATTATATATCCGGGAACTTGCACCCCGGACATTGTAAGTGGCAACGCACCATTCATGGGGCAATGCGCAAGGGCATCGCTGGCACCTCGTGCGGCGGATATACAAACGCAGGCACCGAGAAGCCCCTTGATTTAACCAAGTCGACTGGTGCTGGTGGCGCGGCGAGGGATTCCTTTCGTCTTTCACAAGCGTTCCATTCCCTTCTACGAAGTTGCAGGTGGGAACATTTGCGTAGGATGGCAGAGTTGTGCAGCCAAGCCCACAAGCGACTGTCTACACCAAGAACTCTTTCCAGGAGCCGCGGGGGTGACGCGCCGCTTGCGATGTTTCAAGCATGCCGGCGCACCGCGCCGGTTCGGGATTCGTTTCTGTTGTCGTGGCTGAACGACACGTGACTGGAGCACAGAGAACCGGGCGCAGGCAGGACGGCGCTGGTGTCGCTCGAATTCTTGTCACCCCAGTGAGAAGAAAACAAAAGGCGATGCGAAGAAAGTGAACAGCAAAGAAGTGCGCGCGATGAATTGAACAAAGGAACCCAGGAATAGCGGGGACAGCTTGAGTGAGGGCGGGAAATGGGAGACAGAAACGAGGGAACAATGACGTGGGTAACAAATGAAGGAAAAGCGCCGAGAACTAAAACGAAAAGGGGCTGTGGATGGCAAGAAAACAAGACGGAAGCCAGGGGAGATAGAGTACACAACAGCGAGAACCAGTGCTCGAGGCCCGCAGTGGGCAAGGAACCAAGGGAAAACGGCAAATGCTGAAAATAGAGCGAGCGGATTGAAACGTTCGCACCTCGAGATGTAGTTTTCCACTGTAGGTGCTTTCTCTTGCGGTAGTGGGCCATCAGTCTGTCACACGGCCTTTTAATGTGGACTTCATCGCACGCGATCCTTTACAGCGGTACAGCGGCACAATGACAACGATCAGGACGATGGTGGTGGCATGACAACGGCACGATAATCATTACGACATAACGACGATGCCAAGATAATCATGATGGCGATGGAACGCGTAACAAAAGAGACGAAGAAAACCCTCTTTCGAGCTCTTATACGCTTTTGCAATAAAATTTGCATACGATATCAGCAACCTATACTAATTAAACAATGCATGAATCACGACACAACGATTACAGAAAACACCTTGTGCGTGCGTGTGCGTGTGCGTGTGCGTGTGCGTGTGCGTGTGTGTGTGTGTGTGTGTGTGTGTGTGTGTGTGTGTGTGTGTGTGTGTGTGTGTGTGTGTGTGTGTGTGTGTGTGTGTGTGTGTGTGTGTGCGTGCGTGCGTGCGTGCGTGCGTGCGTGCGCGCGCGCGCGCGCGCTCTTGACAGCTATCGCAGTAAAACAAAAACCTGTAGCGAAACACTGCGACAGCCGCTTCGCGTCCTCAGCGCTCTTGAGAACGCATTGCTCGATCGAATTTTTATTACACGCTTCAGTGGCGTAACACAATAAGATGGTCGCACAAATTGACATGGCAAGTAGTTGCTGTCGACTTCAATTTTCTTTAAAGAGCGAACGTATGAAGAAACGCCAGGAAGCACGCACGCACGAGCATTGGAGTTTGATTAGCTACTTCAAAGCGCGAAGAAACCAGTGAGCATAAACAGTTGAATTATGGCTTGTGTCCAATGGTGGATTCTGACACCCATGTTCGTTCTCGTATGGTATGCGGCGTACTTTTTTAACGGGCGTTTCACCAATCGGCTTCAAGTATTTTAGTGAAACTGGGCGGACTTAGGGGGCTTTTCGCGGCCGCTGAGAAGATCACCGACGCGAGCGACGACGGGGATCGACTCTCTTCTCGTATGCATTGGCCCACTTCAGCAAGCTTAGTGATCGTAAGAGCCTTCCATGAAGACAGACGAGTTTTTCTTCTCGCCAGTCTGAAGAAAAAAAAAAGAAGAAAAAAAATGAATATACGAACACTGCAAAAAAAAATGTTATGTACGAACCACTACAAAACAAGGTCGATCTCTATCTAACGAAAACCATGATCTATGTAATAAAATCTACCAGTTCGTCAAACTGCCCGCACAGCAAACCTACGCCATACGTGGTCATCAATTGATTTATTGATCTTGTCGTGAACAAGACTAGCAGCATGGGCTGCGAGGGACGCCGTGGGGGAGGGTGGCGGATTAACTTCGATCATCTGGGGCTCTTTACCGTGCACCCAAAGCAAGGCGCCGAAATATTTTTGCATTCCGACCCTATCAAAATGCGTTTGCTGCGAACGGGAATTGAACCCACGACTAAGGGCTCAGCAACCTGCCGTGGTTCCTTGGTGGTTATGGTGTTGGGGTGCTAAGCACGACGTCGCGGTATCAAATCCCGGTCACGGCGGCCGCATTTCGATGGGGGCGAAAGGCAGAAAACACCCGTGTGCTTAGAGTTAGGTGCACGTTAAAGAACCCCAGGTGGTCCAAATTAATCCGGAGTCCCACACTACGGCGTGCCTCATAATCACATGGTGGTGTTGGCACGTAAAACCCCATTATCTTTTTTTTAAAGGGCTCAGCAGCAAGACGCTTTGATCGCTAAGCCATCGCGCTGGAAGGGGGGCGGGGGGGGGGGGGGGCGGGGACGTCCTGTATTACTAGCAAGGATAAGAAAGGAGAGTGTGGTGTGCCAAAGGGTGTAGCGGCTGCAACCTTCTGGGATGCAGCAATCTGTAGGCCGTGGTAGTGACACGTTTCATTCAATAGAAAGGTTACAGCCTCGACTATGGTGGTTACTATATGGGAACGAAGGACAAGGGAAGGATATTTAAGGCGGCATGGTCGATCTTGAGGGATGTGGTACATTAAAAAAAAAATGTGTTTATCGCTACTTTAGCGCTGTCCTTTCAAGAACAAAGAAAGAAGCAGACTTCAGGGATCCTTCTGCTCTGAACTCATTTACTGCGACAGGACCATTTTCTTACTATGGAGACCGCCATCGTTTTGGCTTGCTCGCTTGGATGTTCCTCAAATTGATTTTTGGTTAAAGTCTAAAAGTAAGAAAGAGGAAAGGATCAGGAAGAGGAGGCACGACATTACCGACAAACAAAAATTCCCCTTTCACCAAATAATACGAAAGGGCGGCTTCCGGTACGTGCCTATGTGCATAGCAGACAAAGCACGCTTTACAGGAGAAGAAACGTTATGCACGGTTTCGTTGGGTCTTGAGTGTCCGTGAAGAAATTCTGGACAGCATACTACACGACTACTCCAATCTTCCCTATGTATGGTGATTTCTTTGTGAATATTAGAGCTTCCAGGCGTAGTACAGGCGGTCAGTGACTCCTTCTGCTTCGCTGTCGCTTCAATGGTGCCGACATTGTGTGTGTTCTACGTTTTCTTTCATGTGCGACGTGTTGTGGCCAGTCCATCGTGTACGTCTCGCGGTTGCTGTGACACAGTTCAGCGTCTGATATTGGAGTACCCCGCTTTCATTGCGCAGCGCACGTCGCTTGTGAGAGACTATCGTCTCCTTGGCCTGCGGTGCACGACACTCGACGAATGTTTGTACCCCAGTGGTTGTGCGTCTCGACGTGATCACGCTCATCGCGCTCTTCTCACGTTTCTCGAACTAACTTATGTTCACGTTTGTAGCATATTTCTGTTTTTCAAATCACAAGACCTCAGACACTATTTCTTCTATTTTAACATTCTTTAGTAGCGTGACCACCAGTGAGCGGCCCAACTGTGCGTGACCTGTACTGTGTGTGTTCTGCTTTATCTTTTGAGATTTGTGATCTTGCTCTTTCTTTCCTCCTTTCCTCCCATTCTTCATATTTTCCATTTCTATGTTCCTGTCTCCTCCTTTCTGAAGAGCAGGCAGGCGTTGTGCCCCTTCCGGTGGCAGTTGCCAGCCTGCTCCTCGCTTTCGCTTTCCTGTCGAGTGTCTATACGTTTTCAAATAATAATAATAATAATAATAATAATAATAATAATAATAATAATAATAATAATAATAATAATAATAATAATAATAATAATAATAATAATAATAATAATAATAATAATAATAATAATAATAATAATAATAATAATAATAATAATAATAATAATAATAATGCGCGAACTGCTTTTGGCGATACATGCTTTCAGATATGGTGCCTGCAACAATAGGATCAGTATTGCCTTTAAATTTTCATACCTTTAAAACAAGTACTTAGGATGACACTCGCTATATTTTTGCCTAAAATAAATAATATTTGTACGGAATAAATGCTCTTCAAACGATGACATCACGAGGAGACATGGTGTATAGCGATTCGAGAGTGGCCGTCAGGGCATTCCAGAAAGGCCGGGTAGCCCGGCAGGTAGTTGCGCCAAACAAGGCGACAGCTCCACACACTCCATCCCTTGGTTCCCTGGCCACGTCGGGGTGGTCGAGGGGGTTCCTCTGAACCTCAACGAGTCTGCCCATGAGGCTGCGCGTGGCTTTACCGACCGCGCTGCCCTGGGATCGGACGACTCTCCCCCCGACCACAGGAACTCGCATATCACGCACAATGAAGTCACTAAATTCTTTTACTTAGCGAGAAGGGTCTTCCCGCCGCCTCATTCTAAGCTAAGCAGGCCGCAGGCGGTCACGCTCAGACTCCTGCAAACTAACTCCTACCCAAATCCGGTGTCTCTTAACAGCATATACCCTGATATTTATCCGAATTGTTGTTGCGCGGCCTGTGGTGAGGCTGCTACTTTGGCTCACATGCTCTGGGAGTGCGAGTCATTCGGCCCGAAGTTCAGCAAGGAAGAGTGGGACGCGCTCCTGCGAAGTCCCCTCTTTGAAGACCAAGTGATGGCCGTCCAGCGCGCCCGTGATCGGGCTGGCAGGCTAGACCTGTCGGACCCGTTGGGATTAGCCGGGTGCGCGTTTTATCGCGTTTTGCTGGACCCAATAAAAGTTTATTCACTCACTCATTCACTCACTCACACATCACGAGGCGGGTAATGGATTCAGAGTGCTGTAAGCTCAGAAATACACCGATCTTTCATGCTGAAGTTAACAATGCTAAGGCAGTATTTGTTTCATAGAGGACTGTTCACTTGTATGCTTGGGCTGGAGGTGGGAATGGAGCGGTCACTGCCTTAGGAGGCACTGCTAACAATGCATCGTATGGCTTTCAGTACTCTTATGAATCTTAACCATCCGACAAGAAAAACTCTAGCGTATACAGGGACAACATTCACGATTCGGGAAGACGTAGCGTATTGTTGGTGTTCTGTCAGAGAACGTATCTTCACTTGTATATTGATGATATATTTATTTGTTTTAAGTAATACGTGGACTCTGCAATCCTCGCAGCTGCAAGAAGATGTTTAATATAAATTTGTGGAATGCGCAATCAAGTGGGCAGTGTAGTATTCAGTGACCACTTTACCATCTAAACATGCTTTTGAACGATGACTTTCTGACATGATTTAGCTCATTTAATTCTTGCTTGAGATGCAAACGAGTTGTTCTTCCTGCTATATAAATATAACAAGTAAAATACTAATAATACACTATGTTATTATTTTGTAATATATAGCACGTAGTATAAAGACATCATTTATCATGGGAGTGGGAAGTTGAACTGAGCGTGGCAGTTGGCTGAAACAGGAGCGAGTTCAGAGAGTTTTTGAAAATTCCGTAAGAGATCTTTTATGAGATGCGCCAAAAATAGCCTACCCATCCCAGTAGTTTTTTTACTGAACGCTATTAAATTGCAGGGGACTTAGGACAACTTAAGTAAATTGATCATGCCTTTTTTATGTGCCACGGGTAAGTGGACGCGGCGCAGAAAATTGCCCACACAGAACTGATTATGATGAAACGTTGAAGCCTGATTTTTTGCATTTATGTCGTGAAAGATAAAGTTGCATTACAACAAGCCATGCACGCCAG